>NW_007578129.1:546038-547892 GCF_000690725.1 Stegastes partitus | reverse complement strand
ACACCCTGCAGCCAATCAGAATCGAGTATTCACCCAGACCATGGTATAAACATGTGATAATCTGCATGACATCAGTCGCACTGCGCCTTGACACAATGGGCTACTATGCGTAAACAAAAGCAGCGTGTTGCTACCACATGATGCAAATCATGGGCCAGGATTGGCTGGCCTGCGCACAAGTGATTTCTGCAGCTTCTTTCTGGTATTACCGTTCATGCACGCTAACGGTATTTGACACTGATATGGAACGTTACATAACTATGGTCTGTAATAATATATGCTACCGACATTTAGAAAACAACTAAATCAATCGATCTAAGTAAAAAACTCAAAATCTAAAACTCCTACAATACAACTGGCTGATGAGGGTATATATCACTCCAGAAAAACTAAACAAATTCAATATGAGTATTCCGGACACTTGCAATAGGTGTGGTGTAAACAAGGGCACTATATTTCACTGCCTTTGGCAGTGTCCAAAGATATTGTTGAAAAAAAAAAAAAAAAACCCTCAAAATCAATATTTCATCATGTGTTAACGTAATTCAGGCTGTATCTCGGATATGGCCCGAGGCACAATGCGACTGATTTCGTGCAGATTGGTCACATACATATATATACACACACGTGTATATATATATATAGACACACACACACAAAACTTGACTGGGTAAAGCATTTAAAAACACAAGTTCTTGAGTGCAGGTGACCTCTAAGAAGTCCAGATCCAGAGGCATGCGTCCCATAATAAGCTCCAAACGAGAACAAAGTCTTCTAAACTTCCAAACAGATCATTTAGCAATACTTCCTAGAACAGAGGGAAAAAAAAGTTATATCATGCAGCTACCACTGACTTGACTGAAAGACTGGACTGTGACATTAGACGCTTCAGTTGAAACAGATTTTAGGAAGGTAGACATACTAAACAGGCAACAGTTGAAAATGAGCTGCATTAATCACAATCATTGCACAATAACTCCTTTTATAACATGGTGTGGAAAGAATTGACACTGATTTATTTGTTTTGCTCATTTCAATCCATTTATCTATCTATCTATTTCCATTGTTTTATTCTTTCTTCTTCTTATTATTGTTGTTTCGGTCTGGAACGGGTGCATAATAAATTTCAGTGTGCGTTATACTATGTAAACTTGTGTGTCTGATAAATAAAGGCCTTGAATCTTGAATGGTCAGCTGTGAACAGAGCCTTCTAGGGCAGTTCATTTCAAGCTGTTCGCTCACCGTTGTATTGACTTTGACTACATAGTTAAAAACCTTTCAATAACAAGATTAATTTGCAGTGAAACAAACCAAAACAAAACAAAACATAAACAAAGTGTTGCATAGCCTAGTTTAGTTTGCTAGGTCACCAGGTTCTCTACATTATGTCATAACTGCATTTTGTGGCGCATCCATCACACATCCCCTACATATCTATTTGTGTACTTGTAAAGTTGTTACTCAGGTGCCCACCTGCTGAACGTGCTGTCAGTGTGGCGTTCTTACTGTTTTTTGTCAGTCAGACCTTGACATAAACTCATATGTAGTGCCTCTGTACTCGGTACAATAAACTTTCGTTTAAGGCTGGCACAACTTTAGCCGTGCTAGCTAAACTGTAACCAGTGCAAATCGTTAAAAGCTCCTCAGGGATATTATCCAATAAGAAACATGCCCTGCATTACCGGTTACTGACTCTCAAAAAACAAATGACACAGAAGGCAAACAAAGGGTTAATATACTCACCGTCACCGCTGTTTGCCGTCATGTCTGACCGTCGTCCTCTGCCTTCAACCCATAGACTGTATAAAAGATGGACGTAGCTACCGTGATGTCACCCGTTGGTTTCTGCACTGA
>NW_007578129.1:536935-545298 GCF_000690725.1 Stegastes partitus | reverse complement strand
ATGCCAACAAAAGCTTTTAAAATTCAAAATCAGATGAGCCTGATTTGCTTCCATACTGCATTCACATACTCTGAATGTAGTGAAAACAGAAGACAGACATTTTGCTGAAACGTGTGCAAGACATTTTATTCATGTTGCAGAGCAGTGGAACGTTTCAAGTAAAGTCTTATACAAGACATTCCAACCAGATGGAATTCGACTCTGGACATGATAAAAAGCAGCCGCAGTGTTGACAAAATTTTACCCATAGTCCTCATGGGAAGTTTGCCGTCATGGGTGTTCCGGTATACGGTGGGCTCACCAACACAGAGCATGAGTCTGTGAAGGTGAACTGACCCGGAACATCTGCAGAGTCACACATTTATAGGGTAAGTCAGAGGGTAGGGAGGGCCTGTATGTAAACACAGAAGTGAATAGAGGTAAATTAACATACAGTTGCTAATCAAATGACCGGAGGTAAGGGGGGACAATGAACCACAGGTAGTGGTATTGGAGTCTGGTGACCAGACAGGTGGTGGAGTTGGGGTTCTGATAGCATACAGTGGTTAATCAAATGGCAGGAGGTAAGGGGACAGGGGGTGGAATCGGGGGTCTGTGACCATCAAAAGAAAAGAGAATGACTTTCTTAATCATTATCAAAATAAACTTTCTTCATCAGCAGAAACGAACAGCCACTGAGGGATGCCCTCACCACACACAGCACCAAGATCGCCATGCCAACCACAGCTGAAACAGGGCTCCAGTAGGTTGGAAACGCTACTGGAGCCCTGCAGGTATATTTTACGTTGTATATTTCTCACCGTCCTGTGAGTGTGTGAGAGAAATAGTGTGAGAAACAGTGTGTGTATGTGTCTATAAATTTAGCATTAATATGTAGAGGACATTTTTGTGTGTGTGTATATAAGAAAGCAAATGCAATACGTTTTAACGAAAATTGGTTTGATTTTTTTCTGTTGTAGATATGTGACTGAGCTTCTAGGAGGAGAAAAGTATGTTTCGTGCTCTGTGGTTCTGCCTGCTTTTTGCCATCTCTCTCGGGAGATGGAGAGCTCAGATGATGACCCTGCCTACGTAGTCCAATTCAAGTCTACATTCAGAACAGACCTGGAGACACTCAAGGAAAATGTTAACATTGCATATCTTGAGACTGTTGCTGCATTGGACCCAAGATTCACAGACCTCAAGTGTATACCCAACGCTGAGAGGTGTGAGGTGTGGGCCTGAGTCACCAACTTACTCAAGGAACAAAGGTTTGTTGCAGAGAAACCTGTGGAAGGAACAACATCTGAGCCACCAATGAAAAAGTTAGTCCTACTGGCAGCTTCATCAGAGTCTGATTCTGAACAGGAGGAAGACTCAGTAGATAACATTGTGCGTCGATACAGAGCGGAGCCCACCATCAGTACAGAGGCCTGTCCGTTAGAGTGGCGGTCCAAACATGAAGGCTCACACAGCAGGCTTGCCTGCATTGCACAGAAGTATTTAGCCACACCAGCAACATCTGTTCCCTGTGAAAGGTTGTTTTCTCTTGGTGATCATATTGTACAGAGGAGGAGAATTTCTTTATGATCTGAAAATGTAAATGACCATGTGTGTCTTAGCAACTGGTTTGGTGCAGAGTAAGAAAATGTAAAGTCGGAAGAATTGATGAATGCAGTTGGTTTTGTCATTGCCTAACTACTCAACCTGCATCACTGAAAGGGTTTGTTCTTTGACTGGGATTCTTCTTTAGTCACAGACTAAACGGTCCCCAGTACAGCAAATCGAAGCTGTGTTTTTTTTTTTTGTTTTTTTTTGTGCTCGACCAAGTCACCTTGCTCCAACAATGACACTTACTTCTGAACGTAGACTGTTTATGTTGCTCCCTGAAGAAAAATGTTTCTGCTGGTACGCGTTTAAAAAAGAAGATTTCTAAATGTTAATGTGCTGTTGCTCAGAATGTGTCTGTTATAATGTTATGATTGTGGCTCTGGACTCAGAGGGGAACTTGTCTTTCTATAACAAAAGATAAATTATTAATGCCCAGGCAGTGGCAGATAGCTTTGATTTTATATTTGATTTGATTACATTATGTTTAAGTTGAGATTTACAAGCAATATTTTAAGCTGCTATTGTGTAAAGGGAATATTGCTTAGGAAGCATCGTATTTGCTTAAAGTGTTTGCAAACCAAATGTTATTGCACTTTTGTTCATATAGCAGTAGTTATGAAATAAATGTGTGCAACACATTGCTTTTGAATTCACTATTTAATTTTGCACATAATAATGCAGAAAATCATGATTAAAAATTTAATCGCTGTCCAGCACTAATAATTTCACATGTTAATCGAAAAATACTTATGTGCTTTACTGTTTTTTCTGGTTTTTTTGAGAAGCCATAAATTACAAAATTCATGAATAACAGTTCTAGTTACATTTTAGCAGTAAAAGTACCTTATCGGTTAAAGAGCTTCTACATACTGGTGTATTAACCATTACAGAAACATAGGAAATTATGTTGGTAATTACCAATACTGCTAATTTAGGGCAGCTGTGGCATAAACCCTACATTGGGTGGTGGTCTAATACATTTGTTAAGCACTGTACTTCTTACAAAAAAGAACTTGCTTCTCCTGTATATATTAAGAGAACGCACAGCAATTTTTATCGTCCAGTGATTTCATCCATCCATCCATCCATCCATCCATCCATCCATCCATCCATCCACTATCTATACACCGCTTAATCTTCCCTCGGGTTGCAGGGGGCTGGAGTCTTTCCCCAGCTGACTCAGAGCGAAGTCAGGGGACACCTGGACAGGTAAAACAGTCTATCACAGGGCTACACTTAGAGACAGACAACCAAGCACACTCACATTCACACCTACAGACAATTTAGAATCACCAATTAACCTCAACATGTTTTTGGACTGTGTGGGAGGAAGCCAGAGATCCTGGAGAGAACCCACGTTGCACTCCAAACAGAAAGATCCCGTGTCCTCACCGGGATGCGAACTGGCTGAGAGGCAATGGTGCTAACCACCAAGCCCTCCCACCCTGCAGCCCCCAGTGATTCCAATGAAAATATATTCATGAAAACAGCATTCATTTTCTGCCAGCAGAGCCTCTAAATCCTACACACTGAACTTTTTAACAGCTCTGCTGTGGCCCAACAGTTCCACACTCGCATAGTTTGGAGCTGAGAGCCGAAGCTGGCCTCAGGACAACTGCAACAGCAACACGGGAAAATTAAAGAATGGAGGGGACTCCTGTGAGTGTACTGTTGTGTGTTTCACAGAGACATGGCACAGGAAAATACTCTGGAGCCCACTGGCACCAGCGATGGCTTTTAGACAGTTCAGACAGACATGGATAAATCCAAGAGTGACAGGGGAGGAAGCAGAGGGCTTGCCACTTTTATTCCAAATAAATGGTGCACCCTATTGTTAATGATGTTTCTGCACATAGTGACCTGTTAGCTGGGCCACATCTACCCTACATATCCAGGGAGCTTGATGTATATAGAAATAAGGGTTTTTATGGTACCCTCAGTTGATGAAATTATTGATATTACAATTTAAGTAACATTAGTGCTAGGATGTGACTCCAGTTCTATGAATATGCGTGTAGCCCTCTAACAGTCTTCACTGCTGTCTGTGTGCGGTGGCCAGGCTGTTACTGCTATAGGTTACTACAAGTCAAAAGACTCTACACTCGTGCCTTCTTGTGTTTCTTGTATTCTTTAGCAATTTTACAACTTTGACAATGTCAAGCAGCTTTTACAAAATCATTCCCTGCAGAGTTTTATTCTGACATGCTGATATTGTTGATTGTGCAGACTCTTCAAATGTGTTATCATTACTGATTATTGTGGTAAGTATGCATTTGCAGTGTTCACCGCAACTTTTACAGATGAGACATTTTTCACATTTTATGGAGGATGTTAGGTAAAACTGTAAAGGCAGAAAGGATGGAGAGAGCTTAACTTGTACTGTCAAACTGACAGGAGACTTTACACAAGAGTTCTGCAGTCAGTGTGAGCGGGGATTTTCAGATTACAAGTTTGTCTTGATTAACCGGTGTTTAAATAACAGTAGATTGAGATGAACAAACCCTCCATGACATCGCCCATAGTTTTCCTGCAGAGCTTTGAAGCTCAGTGTGGTGACTGGTGGAATACCAGCCACCAGCTTGGCAGTGTCTCACTCCTCCTAACTGTCGGCTAATCCAAAAAAAGCAAAGACGTAGAGCCTGAGTGGAGCTGAGATGGGTCATAGACTGTCCTAATGACAGCACCCACTGGTTATGATGCCAAGCTCTAAATTATGCATAATTTTAAGCCTTAATACAACATAAACAGGTAAGTTATAAAATTTAAGCCCAATTGTCATGAATAGGAAAATTAGAAATACAGCCCAAAACTGTCTTTTGGACCAGGATGTAAACGTGTATTTCTGCTATGAGGTTGGACATTCTAACATAGGGGTTTATGGGGTCCGACTTGCTTTTGGAGCCAACACCAAGTGGACATATAAGGAATTGCAGTTTTTAGCACGTCTATGTTCATTTTTGAGCCTGGAGGTTGCAGCTTGGTTTCAGGCCAGCAACAGAGGGTTCACAGGGCTACGATCTGAACTAAAACTCAGGATGTGTCAGGATGTTTCTGTCCTCCTTCAGACTTGCAGTTTGCTCTGAAAGTGGGAACCTCTGGCTAAACAATCATTTCAACCTCCTGTCCCAGTACTGACCAACCATTTTCTTATCCTGTCAGTGTTCTGAGCTGTGATGATGTTTAATGGCACCTCCATCCTCCTCCACAGAGCATTGGCTCTTTTTCTTCTGCATCCCAGTATAGTCACTGAGGTTTGTGGTCACCATGGAAACTGATCAGTGAATCCTCTCATCATTGCACAAGCACAGTGACTGATTTCATAACTGACTGACTGATGTTTTATTTATTTATGTTACATGTGGGAGGTGGGGAGTAAAATATTTACTGTGCTCCTCTGTAATGTAACTCTGCATTTCAGCCCAAGCGACAGGGCAGGATGGTCTGGAGACAACGCTGACATTCAACAGGACAAAGACAAAACTTTCCAAAGGGGTGCCCAAGAGATCAGGGGAAGGAAAAGTACTGTAAGAAATTAATTAGAGTCAGAAACTGGTCTTGATGTCAATTACTACTTAAGTGTAATGTGACAGAAGCACACGACATGAAGTCCACTACCTCATAATTATTCAAAAGCTGTCACAATTATGAGAAAACAATTTCATATTTACAAGTTACCTATCCAGGTAACTTCAATTCAATTCAATTCAATTTTATTTGTATAGCGCATATTTACAACAACAAGTCATCTCATAGCGCTTAACAAAGGCAGAAACACCCAACAACCCAAAACATTTGGATTCACGATAAGCTTCAGCAGTCCGCAAGCAGTCTGCAACAGTGGGAAGGAACCAAAAACCCCCACGGGGAAAAAAAAAAACCTCCAACAGAACCAGGCTCAGGGAGGGAGGCCATCTGCCTCGACCGGTTGGGTGGATGTGGGATGAATTATACAATTTAGTGTACAGCTAAACAAGTTATTAGAAGCTATTAGTGTACAGTTAAACAAGTTATTAGAAGTTATTGTCCTTTTCAAGATTCAAGATGGCGCCGACTGAGTGGCAGCCATGTACAGCAGCTCCAACCCCTTTCCTTGCTTATTGTGACTTTTTTGCACTTCTAGCTCTTCTTTGCTGTTTACTTTCCAATAGTCGTCGCTCCAGCACATGTCCATTCCTTGGTGTAAAGCTGGTGAGACTTCTGTTGTGTTTTTTACTTTTTTCTGGACTTTTAAACGCCACATCAGCGGACACGCTCCACCGCAGCCCAGCTGTTGTTTACACCCGGGAACGCTTAGCCAAGTTAGGCTACATCCCGACGCGCGACCGGAGATCCCTGCCGAACTACGGAGGAGAAGGAGGGGATGCAGTGCCGGAGTTAAACGCAGAGAAAGGAGACGACGGTACAAACCATCTGTCCCATCGGTCATCAAGGGAAATGTGAGGTCTCTCCTAAACAAGATGGATGAGCTAGCGGTGCTAACGCAGCTACAGTGGGAATACCGAGAGTGCAGCCTGCTTCACTTCACGGAGACCTGGCTGACCGACGTCTCCCCGGACTCACTGGTGCAACAGGACAGATTTCATCTTGTCTGAGCGGACAGAGACACGAGGGAGAGTGTTAAGAAGAAGGGCGGGGGAGTAGCGATGTTTGTGAACAACAAGTGGTGTAACCCCGGGCACATCTGCATCAAGGAGCAACGGTGTACCAGGGACATTGAGATGCTAGCGGTTAGCATCTGGCCGTACTACCTGGGAGTTTTCACATGTGATTGCATTCCCTCGGCCAACGCCGATTCAGCCTGCGAGCACCTCCACGGTGTGGTTTCACAGCTACAGACAGCGCATCCCCAAGCCTTCTTCCTCATCACCGGGGATTTTAACCATGCTTCCCTGTCCGCCACTCTCCCCAACTTCCATCAGTTCGTGAACTGCCCCACCAGGGACAACAAAACTCTGGACCTGCTGTATGCAAACACAGCAGATGCCTACAGTTCCTTCCCCCTCCCCCCGCTTGGCCGCTCAGACCACAACCTGGTCCATCTGCTCCCTGCTTACACACTGTAAATGACCTTTAGTATGAACGTAATATTTCTATAGACATGTTGTTTTTATGTTTACTCATTCATTTTTTGAGCATTTGTTAAGGTCATGTTATTGTTTATTTAATTATACCAGGCGTCAAATTCTGAGCTTTTATTTTGAAAGCGCATCGCTCGAAAGAACTTCCGGAGTTTTAGCGCTGTGTCGGTATGTGAAAGTGCGCCGGTGTGTAGAAGACTACGTCCAAGGAGTGAGAAGAAAGTGATTGTTGTGTTTACTTAGCTCCTGGCTGATATGGCACAAGGTTTGTGATCATTTAGTTTAATGTAAGGTTTAGCTCAGAGTTCAAGTTGTGGCGTCTCGTGTAATCTTGAAGGTGTTATTGCTACGACGCGTTTTGCTAGCGTACATGCTAATCAACATTGGCTAAGCTACTTTGTCGGTCCGTGGTTAATTCAAAAGTCTGTTTATTTCTCTAAAGAATGTAATTGTGTGCCTTATATTTTCTTTGATAGCATTTGTGAGTTAAAACTGCTTATTTGATACAAAAGTGATTTGTTAAAATCATCATTTAAGTTAAAACCAATTACATATAGCTCTTTATTTGAGATTGTCAGTGGATTAAAATGAGTCATAAAGGTGTGAATTCTATGATTGCACTTGGATTATAATAGCTTAAAATTACATCATTTGGGTTTGTATAAATTATCAAGGGGCTATGATTTAATAAGTTCATTGGTCTAAAAGGAGATTGTAATGTTTTTGTTTGTTTTCATTTGTAGTTCTTACGGTGAGTTCATGAGTGAATAAGGTTCACTGAAATAAAGCACTATGAACCATCAGTCAAAGCCTACGACCATCATTCAGCCGGGGATGCTACACACACCTATGGGGAAGAAGTAACCCCCGACCAAAAAGTGTGTGAAGCAGTGGTCTGATGAGGCCATTAAGGCACTCAAAGATGGTTTTTACACCACCGACTGGGAGGTGCTCTGTGAGCCACATGGACAGGACATTGACAGTTTAACGGACTGTATCACTGACTACATAAACTTCTGTGTAGAGACCACTGTGCCCATCAAGAGGGTACGGTGTTTCTCAAACAACACGCCATGCGTGACTCCTGAGCTAAGAGCCTTGCTGCTGGAGAAAAGGAGAGCTTTTAAGTCTGGTTACAGAGAAGAACTGAGGAGGGTACAGAGGGATCTTAAAAGAAAGATCAGAGAATGTAAGGCCGACTACAGGAAGAAAATGGAGGGCTGGCTACGGAACAACAACGCGGGAGAGGTCTGGAAAGGACTCCACACCATATCAGGGCAAGGCAAAGGCAAACAGAGGGACCCTGAACCTGGGGATAGGGACTGGGCGAACAGGCTAAACCTGTTTTTCAACAGATTTGATACTGGTCTCACCCCCTCCCCCTCCAGCCTGAGCACTGTCCTGTCTTCCTCCAGCACCTCCAGCTCTTCTTCCTGAGTTGCCCCTTCCCCCTCCCTCAGTGATCAGCTGGCTGCATGGACCATGAACTACCTCAGTGACAGACCCCAGTATGTGAGGCTACAGAACTGTGTGTCTGATGTGTTGGTGTGCAGCACTGGCGCTCCTTAGGGCACAGTACTGTCACCTTTCCTCTTCACCCTTTACACATCAGAGATCCAGTGCTCCACGGACAGTTGTCATCTCCAGAAGTTCTCCGATGACTCTGCCATCATAGGATGCGTGTCACAGGGGAAC
>NW_007578129.1:533525-536815 GCF_000690725.1 Stegastes partitus | reverse complement strand
CGCCGCTGACCAAGGACAACTGCAGAGGGACTAGATGTGATGGTCAAGGATTGTGGCACCTGCTCACAACATGGAAGCATCAGCAAACTTACCTCCAGACGACAAAGACCCCGAACAAACAATGGAAAAGGATAAGGAAGAGGAGGAACTTCGTCGCTCTGGTCGCCTACGGAATCCCACGGAGAAGATGTTTGCATTTCATGAGGAGGAGGCTCACAAAAGGGAGAAAAGGTTGACTCACATCTATGAACTATGGAAGACCCAGGCACGTAAGGCCAGAGCACAGCTAAAGCTAAACATTCCCGAAAATGACATTGCAGCTCTTATAGACACACTAGAAGAACGAAAGAACAGTGTTATAAACATATATACGGAAATCAGAGCTCACCTCACTCCATCTAGTGAGACAAGACGTCGTATTGATGCATGTGAGTCTGTGACAAGGGACATTGTTAAGATTGCTTTTGAAAGGCTATCAGGCATTGATGGAGAATTTGATAGTGAAGCAGTAAAGCAACGACTTCATGAGCTTCTTAACAGCGATTATGCACGCTCCATCTATGGATCCACAGCCTCATATTCAAGTCAACACTCCAGTAAAGGTTCCAGCCAACACTCTGTCATAGCAGCAAAAAGAGCAGACGCTGCAGCAGATTTAGCAGCAAAGGAGGCAGAGTATGAAGTGTTATTGGAGGAGGAGAAACAAAGGGAAAAGATTCAACTTCTAGAGGAACAACAGAGGAGAGAACTTGAAGCTCAAAAACGTGAGTTGGAAAGACTAAAGGCAGAGAAGGACATAAGAGCCGCACGAGCTAGGCTTACAACCTATGATCAGGAAGTTATGCAGGAAGCTAGTGCTCATTCTGTTGATCATGGCACAAGGGAGCAACAACATGTGAATCCTGAACAACCTGTGTCTTCAACCTTCATCCAGCAACCCACTAATGTTGCAGCATCAATTGCAGCATCACCTGTACGGACAGATGTGAGTTATCTGGCTCAAGCAGTCCAAGATAGCATAGCTCTGAGCAGGCTCCCAATGCCAGAACCGTCTGTATTTACTGGTGACCCTATCCAGTTCATTGAATGGAAGGCGTCCTTCACATCACTCATAGATAAAAAGAACATTGCTTCAGCTGACAAATTGCATTATTTGAAAAAATATGTAGCAGGTCCAGCTCGAAAGACACTTGATGGCATATTTTATAGAAATGATGAAGAAGCCTACAGAGATGCATGGAAACATCTTAACCAACGGTATGGTCAGCCTTTTGTTATACAGAGAGCATTCAGGGAGAAACTAGCAAACTGGCCGAAGATCCATCCAAGAGATGCTGTGGGACTCAGAGCATTTGCAGATTTCTTACATGCATGTCTGGAAGCCATACCTTATGTTAAAGGTCTCGACATTCTGAATGATTGTGAGGAAAATCAGAAACTGATTCAGAAGCTGCCTGACTGGGCAGCATCACAGTGGAACCGTAAAGTCACTCAAGTCATGAGAGATTCCCACCTTCCAGGAGTTTGTCTTGTCTTCTTCGTTGAAACAGAGGCCGAGATTGCGTGTAATCCCATCACTTCATTCCACGCGCTCCACTCATCAGAGACTAACTCAGAGAAACATCGTTCAAAAGAAAGGAAGTGTAAATCCAGTGTTTATCACACCCAAGCAGTCACAGGGACTGAAACTCAGGCACAGTTAAAGACAGGTTTAAAACCACCATGTTTGTTTTGTCAAGACAGTAAACATTATCTTCATCGCTGTCCTGAGTTCAAAGAGAAAGTTCTGGAGGAACAACGGAAATACGTGAAGGAAAAGAAACTTTGCTATGGCTGCCTGAGGGCAGGCCATAGTGCAAGGGACTGCCGCAACAGACATTCATGTGACAACTGTAAGGGAAGACATCCTACACTTCTCCATGATGACAGCTACATTAAAGCCAAAAACACGTCGGTCTCAAATCAAAGTACCGCAGAGGAAACAGCAACCACGTTGTCTCTGAATGCGACAACCAAGGAGCCATCTACCAGCACCTCAATGATCGTGCCAGTGTGGGTTTCCTCTGTCAGTAATCCAGGTATGGAAAGACTTGTTTATGCGCTGCTTGATACCCAAAGCGATACAGTCTTCATTGACCAAGAAGTTAGCAATAGTTTACAAGTCAAGANTCAGATTCACTCCGACCTGCGGGCCCCTGACAGTACCTGACCACACGGCCACCTGGGGCCGCGCGGAGCAGGCAGGAACGCGGGGAGGCACAGAGGCAGTCTGGATGCGTGGATATGGCCTCACATTCACTCCGACCTGCTGTGCGCTGCCTCAGCGCGCTCCTCTGCGCTCCGGTGCGCTCCGTCGTAACAACACACAGTGGCGGGCCCTGAAAGGACTGGACTAGCCAGCCGTCTGGAGTCACGAGGGGCACACAGGTACGCTGGGAGGCTGGAGGGAACCTTGCTGCATGGAAATGCTCTCAGAGTTAGTCCGACCTGCTACGCGTGGCAATGGCGCGCTCCGCTGCGCTCCGTCGGACCATAACACAATGGCGGGCCCTGACACAACCTGTCTAGACGGCCGCCTGGGGACGTGCGTGGCATGCAGGGACACCGTGAGCCACGAAGGAAGTAGGGCTGCCTGGAAACGCCGTCAGTTTCACTCCGACCTGCGGCGCGCACCGCTGCGCTCCGTTAGATCACAAATCAACGGCGGGCCCTGACAGTACCTGACCAGACAGTCGCCTGGGTCCGCGCGGAGCAGGCAGGATCGCAGGGAGACACAGAGGCAGTCTGGCTGCGTGGATATGGCCTCGGTTTCACTCCGACCTGCTGTGCGCTGCCTCGGTGCTCTCCTCTGCGCTCCGCTGTGCTCCGTCGTAACAACACACAGTGGCGGGCCATGACAGGACTGGTCTAGCAAGCCTTCTGGGGTCGCGAGGGCCAGTCAGATACGCTGGCAGGCACGGAGGCAGCTCTGCTGCGTGGAAATGCTCTCAGAGTCGGTCCGACCTGCTACGCGTGTCAACGGCGCCCTCCGCTGCGCTACGCGGGCCTCTGACAATATCTGACCAGACGGTCACCTGGGGACGTGCGGGGCATGCAGGGACACCGGGAGGCATGGAGGCAGTCGGGCTGCCTGGAAATGCTCTCAGATTCACCCCGACCTGGTGCGCGCCCCGCTGCGATCCGTTAGATCACAAATCAACGGCGGGCCCTGACAGTACCTGACCAGACGGCCGCCTGGGTCCGCGCGTAGCAGGCAGGAACGCTGGGAGGCACAGAGGCAGTCTGGATGC
>NW_007578129.1:532580-533247 GCF_000690725.1 Stegastes partitus | reverse complement strand
CTGTCTAGCCGGCCGCCTGGGGCCGTTCGGGGCATGCAGGCATGGGCGTAGCGGACGCGGGGTATACGGGGACATGTCCCCCGCACTTCCCGTATCTGTGCCCTCCGTCCCCGCACTTTTTTTTTTTACAGCCATTACAAACACTTCATTCATTTTTAACATGTGGAAACACGTTTTTCCGAGCCGCCTTTAAAGGTATCATTAGTTGACTGTGCTAAATGGCGGCGCAAACAAACACAGCTGCAGTTTATGGTGAGACTGACGTTTTGCTTTAAACATGTCTGCTAAACAAACCAAGAAGCAGAAAACACTGGACAGTTTTTTTTCCCAACAAACCGTGTAAGTTGAGTAATGCTGTTACATGTTGATAATGTTTAGCTAATACAAAGATATTTTATATGGGATATTATTGCCCAGGACTTTGGCTAAAAGACTTTGAAGAGGACTTTGTCATCCTAAGTTAGCTAGGTTAACTCGCTAGCTTCGTGAGCTGATTATAAACCCACTCCTCCTTCATTTCTGTACAGAACATGTGCTCTGGTGCTGATCATTTTAAACAGGAATGGTGTTTTAAAGAACTTTTGGTGTTCAGTGTTTTCATCTGGCACTTCATTATCTGGCCATGCACCGTGTGGATGCCCCGGGTCCTTCTATGTCAACTCAACCA
>NW_007578129.1:495811-532202 GCF_000690725.1 Stegastes partitus | reverse complement strand
CTGTTAACTAGTAGTAGTGGATACAGTACTACTGTGGTAGTAGTGCTACTGTGGTAGTAGTAGTGGATGCACTACTACTGTGGTAGTAATACTATCGCCTCAGTGTTTGAGAAACCCGGGCGCGCTTAACGCCTTTTATTGTGAAATGCGTCCAGAGCGGAAGCTGGCAGTGATCATCCTTAGCTCAGCCTCACCGACCGACACCAGGTGTGAACATGTTACCTTTATCCATTAAAGACGACGAGTACAAACCGGCCAAGTTCAACCTGCTGGTGAAGCTCTCAGGATGGTTCAGGTAAAGTCACCGCTGGTATCACGGCTGCCTTCCAGCCGCAGTACCAGCGCTAGCTGAGCTAAGTGGCTCCCAGCTGACTGTAACGATAAGCTGCTAGCCCGATGCTAACCGGCTGCTCCGGGCAGGTCGTTCCCTGTGAGCTGTCCGCATTAATGGCACTTTGACCGGCCTGACGGGCTTTAACGTGCCTCTGACGGGAAAGTGGCCGTGAGCAGTCAGTAAGCGGGCTTTGCTCGGATATTGTGGTCTGTGCTGCATATTTTCCGACCGTTGTCTGTTTTTTCAGGTCGATTCTCGCCGATAAAACCTCCAGGAATCTGTTTTTCTTCCTGTGTCTCAACCTGTCCTTCGCCTTTGTCGAGTTGATGTACGGTATCTGGAGTAACAGGTACGCTAACACCGTGCTAGCGTGTGCGTGTGTGTGTGTGTGTGTGTGTGTGTGTGTGTGTGTGTGTGTGTGTGTGTTCAGGATGTGCCACGTATGTGTTAGCAATGGAGAAGCCCAGTGTGTCCGTCATCTTTTGACTGAAGCAGAAGCTGCGGTTAGCCTGGAGCCTGAGCAGCCACACTTGATCTCCTTATAGTCTGTTCACCATCATGTCTAAACGTAAGAGCGACAAACCTGAAGAATGAACCGTAGATCAGATCAGATCAGATCATAGAAAGCAACAGTGAAGAGAAACTAGGGGGCGGGCAGAATGTTTACCTTTTACCACTATGCGTTTTATCATTGCGGAACTGTCTACAGTTGTGCTGTTTTTAAGTATGTATTTTAAACTCGCATCTAGGGACAGGCTTCACAGATTGGCTTAGGCTGTAAATGTCACATCAGACGTTGCTTAAAGCAACTTACTTGTCTTCATATCTTGCTATAAAGATGGACATAGCAAGTGGTGATGGTACCTATTGCTTTGCTTTAGAGCTGAAATGAAGCCTAGACAATGGCTTTATGGTTGACACCATCTTTTGCAGTTGGAGTTATGACCCTTCAAATGTGAAACAGACAGTAGAGGTGGGAGAGTGACATTTGAAACCTGATTGGAGGACGCAGGTGATTTGTACAGTATGGTCACTATGTTAGCAAATGGACAAGGTCTATTGTTCACATTCTACTAAACATTAATATTGCATATAAAATGCATGAAAACTGGAAATCAATACGAAAACAAAGATTTACTCAAGAGGAAAATGGAAGATCAGAATCCCTCAAGAGTCTGTTAGTCAAAATACCTGAAGAAGAAGAAACCAGAATGATGGTAAACTGATTATAACAAGCTATCAAAAAGCACTCTGTTTTGCCTACTCCACCAACACATGATGACAAAATCACTGAATCACCTAAATGGATTGTCGATCACTCCAGACCAGACATAGCCATCAAGTCAGTGACGGCCCCAAACATACCTCCCTTTGTGGCCTAATATCTGCTTAATGATGAAATAATCTTTTTGAAATAGCTACCAGCACACTGATCAGGAGGAGTGAATTTAGCTTATCACATGAAAATGACTTGTTGAAAATAAATGTATTGACTCATTATCTCAGGACAGAAGTTTATTCTTTTCAAATGAGAGCCTGTTGGAGCCAGAGATCTTTTCAAACCAGCACTGAACAGCCCACAGTTGTATTGCACTTTAACCCTCTGAACCCTGAAACATATCAGTGGGTTTGAAAAGGTATGGTATCTTTTTTGAAAATTGCATAAATATCAGAGCTGGAGACTATGAGGACACAAAGAACTGTCAGACTTTAATTTTTCCAATGGTCCTTGAACTAATAATGTGCAATGTGTGTTTTGGTTAATTTAGAAATTAGCTAACACTAGCCATAAAATGTGATATTTAAAGCATAAAATAGGGATATTTCATGAGAATCCCTGGTCCAATATTTTCTAGAATATCCACTGGACGTAGAAAGAGACCTCTTATTGGTCCTGTTATGCCTCCTTTTTAATTTCATTGGCACAGAGCTCCTCATCACGTGACTTGTCTTTACTCTCACGTGATGCTGCACTGCCAGCCGCAGTGTTACTTATAGTCTGATTAAAACAGGAGCCCATGGCCTCCCATGTGTTCTCAACAGTCACACAAGTAACATGAGTTAAATGACAAGTCCCTGATTGTCTTCTAACAGATGTCCTACTGGTCTAAATGGGTTTCCAGAATCCTCAATGACTTTTTAACCAGCTGTTCTGTCTACTGCTGCAGACAAACATTAGGTGATACTATGTGAATCCAAACATACCTGCGTGGATCCTGTTTCTTGACTTGTCTCTTCATGTTTGCTGCATGTCCTGTGTTCAGTTTAGGTCTGATCTCAGACTCCTTCCACATGTTCTTTGACTGCACTGCCCTGCTGGCAGGTCTGGCAGCCTCAGTCATCTCCAGGTGGAGATCCAACGACAGCTTCTCATACGGGTGAGATGAGCCACTGTCACTCTGAGCTCTGTTACTCATGTCTGACTCACAGCAAGTGTGTTTGATTACTCTGTGTACTCTCTGTCTCAGCTATGTGAGAGCAGAGGTTCTGGCAGGCTTCGTCAATGGACTCTTCCTCATCTTCACTGCTTTCTTCATCTTCTCTGAAGGAGTTGAGGTAGAACACAGATGGTTTCCCTTTCACCTAAGCTTACTCACTAAGTCTACAGAGTGCACTGCTGTTATTCTCTCATGTAATCTAAAGTGTTTACTAGGGCAGGGTGACATGACCCAAAATATTTATTATGATACAAATGAGAAAATTTGTGATAACGATATAACTGATGATATAATTGACGCGAGACAAAATACTTCAAAACTTTATTGTTGCAAATAAAAAAAAGAGAACATTTATTCTCTATTTCGCAAGCAGCTGTTTTTGATGTGCATTAAAGCTATATTATACCAAAATCAATAGTGCATTAGTTGTAAATTGCTTGCTGACAATGTGTTTAATCAAACAGCATTTCAAATGGAAATGGGTTTACAATTCCTGAGCATAATAATGCATAGTATCCACAAAAGTAAAGTGGAGTTTCTTTGCAACATAAAACTTTGCAGCCAGGTTCTTTGGTTTCACCACCATGTCAGCTGGGGGGGGGTGTACAGCATGGGTGAATTTTTGGACCAATAGGGTGGAAGTGGGCGGGACGCACAGGCAGTACTTGGCTGCTAATGCCAGTTTAGCGATCACAGTTCTGTTTCCACCATCGGGTGGTTGTGGCAGTGGCGGCAGCAGGGGGAGAGGGGGGTGGTGGGCAATATTTGGATCTCAAAATTGCTATGCGGACACCACCACAACAAATATTCTGATATTCGGGTCCAGCCCTACTGTGTCGGTTGATGCACTGCATTCGTCCTCCTCCTCAGTCGCCACCATGCTTCTGGCTCCATATGCATTAGACCAGATGAAAACAACGGCACTGCGCATGCGTGTTTCACTCAAACTTTATGGCGATATTTCAATTTCATATCATCGCCTAGCATTACACCAGTATTACCGTGCACGGTATGATATGGCCCAGCCCTAGTGTTTACTGCAAAGCCAGTGTTATACTCCGTCCATCTGCAACTATGTGAGGGGCCGCTAGGGCTAGGTAACATCAGTTTTGTGACCTCACCAAGTTCACCACAGTCTGCACAGCCCGCTGTATATGCAGCCCAAAATTTGCACACTATTGCCTCTGTGGTGTAGTCGCCATGTGAACAAAGGCAATACTGTGCATGTGTGAATTACATAGATGTCACCCTACTGCGCATGTCTGGAACAAAGTCCTCCCAGCTGACTATGAATTAGGATAACAATAGCAACTACCTGTCCAAGGTGTCTGCAGCTGTTGGTGTGCACGTCTGCAATGTGGTGTAATTAAGGCTTCCTCCAGGGTAACATAAGTACCTCATGGATGTATTAAAGCAAACTGGATTTTAGAGATGGTACCGGTTCACTTTAATGGAAATTCCTGCCTGGTACATGAACCAAAACATTATCCAGCTTCTCAGTTTGCTTCTGTGTTGTGACCCAATGCACATGTGCATTTGTGTTTAAATATAAAACCTCCATGCATTAAAAAACATCATAGGTAAAACTGTAAAATTGGCCTTGTTTGCCAGTGTTCTGTCCACAGATGGTGGGTGAAAATTTGTTTTGGAGTTTTAGGGGACTTTTTTTTGTTGCAGTAACAGTGATGGCCACTGGGACAAATTAGCAGCGAGGCTAAGTGGCAGTGGCTTTCACCTCTTCATTACATCCATTACGTAACTTAGTAAAACTGCAGCGAGTCTTAAGGAGAAACTCAGGTTAAAAAATGTCCCCTTTGTTTTTGATCCATTGCTGAGCACTCTGAAACTTTGTCCAGAAGAAAAGACACTTGCCAGCATCGATTGATGATTGTTTCAGAAGGAGACGATGCAGCACTAAACCTGACTGTCTTTCTTTTAGAGAGCTCTGGAACCTCCTGATGTTCACCATGAACGCCTGCTTCCAGTCTCTGTGGCCGGTCTGCTGGTTAACCTGATCGGGATCTTTGTGTTCCAGCATGGAGGGCATGGACACTCGCATGGAGAGGAAGGTAATACCTGAGTCTCATTGCAGCTCACAGAGCAATATGCTCAGATTAACAAAATAGTTGTAGAACGTCATCCGAGGGTACTTCAAAAAGTTTTCAGTTTTGTTGTTGCATTATTTTTCACCTTTAACCTAATGCACTTGGTAAGCCAATGTTTAAGCTTCACTACCCCATCATGAAAGAAAGTCACATCTTGAGCCTTCAGATGCTTCTCAACAGCATGGATGACTTCATCAACCTTCTGAAAAAGGCGAATTTTGAGAAACAGAAGTCAGATGGTGCAGGTCGGGTGAGGAAGGTTCATGGAACAACCGTTCTAAGCTTCTGCCACTTGATGCTTTGTGGACGGGCACATTGTCCCGGAGCAGCAGCAGCCAGCTCTAACCTTTCAGCTCCTTTTTTCTGCTCCTTTTTTCTTCAAACATTGGAGTTTTTGTGGACGGTGATATGAAACTTTATCATATATAGTTATATACTTTTTGAAACATCCTCTTTGAGGCACCTATATGGCACTTTTCTGCTTTAGTTGTACTGAAACACTTCAGTGTTTCCCATTCACCAATTCAGTTCTGTCCTTGAATTCATGGACAACCCACTAACACCTGAGCCACAGTGGCCTGGCCTTGTAGGCCTTCTGAAACCTCAACACAGCTGTACAGTACTACACTGGAACTCAATAGAACTTTACTGCAGATCAGTTGGATATCACTACAAATCACTAGAACCTCAGTATAGAATTGTAGAACCTTGCTGCACCAGTAGAGAATTTCACAGGTTCACTGCACCCTTGCCGAACTTCACCACTGATCAGCAGAAGCTGAACCTCCTCAGAAGTTCCTTGCAGCTCTGCAGAACCTCTGTTCTCTAACCTCTGTCTCTCTGTCCTCAGGTCATGGCCACAGTCACTCTCTGTTTAATGGCAGTCTGAATCACAGCCACAGTCACATAGGACAAGACCACCAGAACAAACATGCTGACCGGCACAGTCATGAAGGACACGGACACAGTCATGAAGGACATGGACACAGTCATGAAGGACACGGACACAGTCATGAAGGACACGGACACAGTCATGAGGAACCACACTGTCACAGTAAGAGTGTGACACAAATTATTCCTATATGTGGACTCCACAAACACAGTTCAGACCAACAATCCAACATCCGCTTTAAATCGGAGTTCACCATCACCCTGAACTGCAAGCAGTTTCTCTGTTTTTTCTTTTTGCTCCTGTCACATTGTTAGTCACTGGAGGCTAATTTTTCACTGCAGTCGGAAGTCCTACATGTCTATGGAAACAGCACAATGCTAAGAGTAGAGAGAACACAAAGATGTTTTCTCTGCAGTATGACACAATCATAATGACATTAATGATATCGACATGTGCAATATTTTTCCAAGTGCCCATAGGTGTTACTAGTACTAGAAAAAAATGGTAGCTACACATGCTATACAGCTGTGAAGAAAAGTTTACACACACTTGTAAAGACCATGTATATCAAGGCAGTTTTGAGTTTTCAAGGACTCCTACAACTCTTAATTTTCTATGATGGCATCATTAAAACGTGTGTTCGTCACAAAAAACAAACATGCATTTTGGTTATTTCATTGATTAATTTCAGGTCCTCTGTAAATATGACAATATGCTGAGTCGAAAATATACAGTATGTCACATTTCTGCATATATTTTGTTATATCTTTTCATGGGACAGCACTGACGAAATTACACTTTCTTACCATGTAAAGTAGTCAGTGTACAGCTTGTATAATGGTGTACATTTACTGTCCTCTCAAAATAACTCAATACACAGCCATTAATGTCTAAACCGCTGTCAATAAAAGTGAGTACACCTCTAAGTGAAAATGTCCAAATTGGGCCTAAAGTGTCAACATTTTGTGTGGCCACCATTATTCTCCTGCACTGCCTTAACCCTCTTGGACATGGAGTTCACCAGAGCTTCACAGGTTGCCACTGGAATCATCTTACACTCCATGACAACATCATGAAGCTGGTGGATGTTGGAGAGCTTGTGCTCCTCCACTTTCCGTTTGAGGATGCCCCACAGATGCTCAATAGGGTTTAGGTCTGGAGACATGCTTGGCCAGTCCATCACGTTCACCCTCAACTTCTTTAGCAAGGCAGTGGTTGTCTTGGAGGTGTGTTTGGGGTCGTTATCATGTTGGAATACTGCCCTGCAGCCCAGTTTCCGAAGGCAGGGGATCATGCTCCGCTTTAGGATGTCACAGTACATGTCGACATTCATGGTTCCCTCAATGAACTGTAGCTCCCCAGTGCTGGCAGCACTCGTGCAGCCCCAGACCATGACACTCCCACCACTACGTTTGACTGCAGGCAAGACGCACTTGTCTTTGTACTCCTCACCTGGTTTCCGCCATACACGCTTGACACCATCTGAACCAAATAAGTTTATCTTGGTCTCATCAGACCAAAAGACATGGTTCCAGTAATCCATGTCCTTAGTCTGCTTGTCTTCAGCAAACTGTTTGCGGACTTTCTTGTGCATCATCTTTAGAAGAGGCTTCCTTCTGGGATGACAGCCATGCAGACCAATTTAATGCAGTGTGCGGCGTATGTTCTAAGCACAGAAAGGCTGACCCTCCCACCCCTTCAACCTCTGCTGGCAGCACTCATACATCTATTTTCCTAAGACAACCTCTGGATATGATGCTGAGCATGTGCACTCAACTTCTGAGTTGTGAATGGAACCTGTCCTTTTAAACCGCTGTATGGTCTTGGCCACCATGCTGCTGCTGAGTTTCAGGGTGTTGGCAATCTTTTTATAGCCTTGGCCATCTTTATGTCGAGCAACAATTCTGTTTTTCAGATCCTCAGAGAGTTCTTTGCCATGAAGCGCCATGCTAAACTTCTAGTGACCAGTATGAGAGCATGTAAATGGACTGCATTTATGTAGCGCTTTTCTACCGTAGCGGCACTCAAAGCTTAACAATGTTTTCTCATTCACCCATTCACACACACATTCATATACCAATGGCGACAGAGGTGCCATGCAATATGCTAGCCCAAAGCTGCTCTCAAGAGCAGCTTTGGGTTCAGCGTTTTGCCCAAGGACACTTCGACTGTGGAGGGGCCGGGGATCGAACCACCAACCTTACAATCAGAGGGCAACCACTCTACCACCCAAGCCACAGTGTGAGAGCGATAACACCAAATTTACCACACCTGCTCCCCACTCACAACTGAGACCTTGTAACACTAACGAGTCACATAACACCGGGGAGGGAAAGTGGCTAATTGAGCCCAATTTGGACATTTTCACTTAGGTATACTCACTTATGTTGCCAATGGTTTAGACATTAATGGCTGTGTATTGAGTTAGTTTAAGGGAACAGTACAATTACGTTGTTATGCAAGCTGTACACTGACTGCTTTACATGGTAGGAAAGTGTCATTTCTTCAGTGTTGTCCCATAAAAAGATATAATAAAATATGTGAGGGGTGTACTTACCTTTGTGACATACTGTACATACAGCAGTAGCCATTTTCACCTCAACTAGACACTTTTGGTTGCCATCCACAAGCTTCTGGCAGGTTTCTGGTTGTGTCTGTGACAAAGATGAGTGTGCTTCAGTAATTCCATCATAGTAAATTAAGAGTTGTGGGAGTCACTGGAAACTCAAGAGGTAACATGATATACACAGTCTTTACAAGTGGATGTAAACTTTTGTTTACAGTTGTATATATTTTGCTACTTAAGTGTTTAATTTGTTTTCCTCCTGTCTCCTCTCTGCTCTGTGTGTGAATTTTAGGCGAGTCGGTCAGATATGGTTGCTGTGTTGCTCTCAGGAACACAGAAACCAGATTCTTTAAGAAAAATTCTATGTTGTTGGCATTTTTAAATGAGATGCAGACTAAAGTGATTTTAAGGAAACATATTTTTTTTAAGTTAGATTTGGATCATTTTTCCAAGAACTCCTTTGCAGGGAAAACCTTGGCTTCAGGTAATGTGGTGAAACAAACGTCTCAGCTACAAACATGCTTTCAAGGAGTAGTTTGCTCAGGAGACACACCAGAGATATTTGTATTGGTATTTATTCATTATTGTTCTCCATGCTGAATTTTTCTGTTATGTTTTTGGTTCAGATGAGCTGCAGCACACACCAGGAAAAGGTGCCAGTAAACAGATCCTGCAGGGTGAGAACCGCACTCACATGATCACCACAATAACCCACATCATTCACCACACCACACATACACACTTTTTTTACACTGTGTTAATAGTTTTTCCCCCATTTTTGAGTGTCCAAAAAGCAGACAAGTTCAGATGTAGAAATACAAATGATCAGACAAAAGTAAAAAACAACATCCCATGACAAAAAGTAATTGCTAACAAAATATACTACATATTTATGTGTGTATATTAATGCACACACATGTAGCAGTGTACACAACATTAAAAGACCAAATATGAAAGTGTTTGGAATGGCAAGGAATTTTACAATTTCAGCTTAAAATGAGCAACTAGTCCCAGTTTCTTTTTCAGAATGCCAGGAGAAAGGTTTAACTTTATTTATATTGTATATCGGCTTATTAATCAGTTAGCTGATCAAGAGAAAAACAATCAACCATTCTGATTCTTAATTTATTATATATTTAATTTCCATCATTCTTTAAACAAAAGAAAAAAAAGTCTTAAACATTCTTTCTATTCTCCGCTACAAATGGCAGGAGGCACTGCTTCTGTCTCTGTCAGGGCTCTCAGTAAGTGGCTTAAACAAGATGTTTAAACGTTTCATATTGGATTCTGCAAACTGCGATTAACATATTCTAATAAGTGAACAGACAATGAAAACTCAGTTCTTTGCAGCTCTGCTGTACATCAAACAGTAGAAAGGCCTTAGAGAGGTTGGCTTTTTTCTTAGCAACTCATGAACATTGAACATTGAACATGATTTTGTGCAGTGCTCCAGATACTGAAATCTGACCTCCAAACTGAACCAAATCAAATAAAGCCTACTGAACTTTCAGCTCTGTGGTCTCTGCTCTGCACTACAGTGTACTGAACCACTGGGAGGCGTCCACACACCACCTCTCAGCCTGTTGTCAAGTGGTGTGACCCACCTGATGTAGGTTACAAGTATAAGCCTGCCATTGGCTGATCATTCTCTCCCCCCTTCAACTATCTCTGTGTTACCGTTTTCTTTGCCCCTGGAAATAACCTCTGGGACACAGCCTACCCCACTGAAAATGAAACTGAAAATTTTGCTGAGACTTTCGATCATCTAGTAAGGAAGCCCTGCTATTTTCTTTCCGTGGATTATACATTTTAGTAACAGTGTTTGTCTCCCTTCGTACAAATGTTCCACCAGAAGACTTCTAGCTGTCACTATTTTGAGGGAAGTCCTTTGCGTGGCCTCGCCCATGACAGCTAGGATTAGTTTAAGGAAACAGAAACAAGCCAGTGTATTGTAGGCAGAATGATACTGTGGTGTAGCCTAGTCTGAGTGACTGGCTGTAGATTGTGGGTATAAGCCTACTATTGGCTGATTAGCTCAACTGACATCTTCCCTCAATTGCAGTTTTGTATGTTACTGTTTTCATTGCAGTGAGACCCAGACAGCAGACTTCTGCACTCAAAATGAAACTGACATTCAAGTTTCAGCATCAAATGAGAATTCTTATTAAGTTACTGCTCACTATATTGAAGTTTTTAATAAAAACTAGCAAATGCTTCTTTGGGGAAGCAAAAAATGGTCAATAAAGTGGTATCTGTATCTGTCCGAGGACAATCGCATCCTTGGAATAAAAAAAGGTACTGAAAGTATTGACATTATGTGGAATGGCTTCTCTTAAAATTATTAAATACTCAGTGAGCTTTTGAATTGCCCCTCGGGTATAAATAAAGTTATTTCAATTTGAATTTGAAAAACAATACACTAAGGCTGCAACTAACAGTTCTGCTAAATAGTTTTTAGAAAATTTAATTTGTTTATAAGATGTCAGAAAGTAGTTAGAAGTCTTTGCTGTCATTTCCTACAGTCCATCGTAACAACTTTAAATGGTTTTTCATCTAACCAACAGACCAAAACCTGAAGAGATTCAGTGTTATCGTTAATGACAGTCTGACTGGGAAACATCAAGCAATTACAACATGTTTCAAGGAACAATGACTGCTCTTATTACATTCTTAGACTGTTGGTGTTGTGTTGATCTACTGATCACCTCTGCAGGATGTATGATATACTGTATCTGGAGTATTATTCTTGATGCATCAGTGTGTAACCATCATTTACTCAGTTAAGCCTCTTTCAGACCTGCATGCCATTCCATTAATCTGACCAAAATGTGATGTGTTGGCTTCATTTTTTGAATGTGCAACTCCATCAGGTTTCCATAAATGTCGCACCAGCAGTATTTCTAGGACTGACATGGGCACATTTCTGTACCACTTTCAACACAGCACAAGTGAGAACTGAGCCATCACATTAATGGACAGACACAAGCAGCGTTACTTTGTGTTGTGTAAAGTGATTTGATGGATTTTTCGACATTTCAGCATCAACGTTCGTCCGAAAACATCACAGAGACGCTTAATACAGTTTGTGTGCCAAAATCACAAAATTCCTTTTTCACTTTATATATGTAATAATAAATATATATACAATGATAAAATTACTGCGATGAAAACAGGCACAAAGAGCTTCTTTTCCCCACAAGATGTTAAGAGGAGCTGCAGTTTGTTTCTTCCAGCTGTTTGCAAGTTTTGGCTCTGAGGCTGTCTAGTAGCTGCAGCACCAGACAGCAGCAGGAGCCATACGAAGGTCTAGATTTTTCTGACGATCTTCAAGAGGGCCTCAACCCCTCGCTTTAGAACCACTTGACTAAACTACCCAACAACTGTAACCAATCGTGTAGTAGCTTCAACTGTACTGTTACTTGTGTATAATTTTGAGTAGAGGACTAGTACTTGTACCAGAGTACTTTAAAATGGTTCAGCTGTATTGTTTGGGGGCTGCATAGTAGCTCAGTGGTTAGCACCATCGCCTCACAGCTAGAAGGTTGCCGGCCCGTGCAGTGTGGGCTCTCTCCGGGTTCTCCAGCTTCCTCCCACAGTCCAGAAACATGCTGAGGTTAATTGGTGATTCTAAATTGTCCGTAGGTGTGAATGTGAGTGTGCTTGGTTGTCTCTCTGTGGAGACCTGTGATAGACTGGTTACCTGTCCAGGTGACCATGCCTTCACCCTAAGTCAGCTGAGATAGACTCCAGCCGCCCGTGACCCCAGTGAGGATTAAGTGGTGTATAAATGATGGATGGATTGTTTGTATTGGTACTTTTACTTAAGTAAAGAACTGGAGTACTTCTACGTAGTCAATAATCTGAATCTGTAAAGTGACTGAATTTGTCAGATAAATGTAGTAAAGAACAAGTAACAACAGTATTTACCTCTTAACTGCAGAGGAATAGCAGCATTAGGTAGCACAAAATTGTATTACACAAGTTATGTACAAGTACCTCAAAACTTACTTACAATCCATCACTCTAAATACATGAAGAAGTTTGTGCCATCTATTGGATCAAGTTTTCATATTCATTTTTTAAAATACTTTAAATTGTATTTCAATTATTTGTAGCTTTTAAAGGGCTGCAGGGTGGCGCAGTTGGTAGCACTGTTGCCTCGCAGCAAGAAGGTCGCCGGTTTCCGGTCCCGGTGGGGACACCGGAATCTTTCTGCGTGGAGTTTGCATGTTCTCCCCGTGCAGCGTGGGTTCTCTCCAGGTTCTCCGGCTTCCTCCCACACAGTCCAAAAACATGCCGAGGTTAATTGGTGATTCTAAATTGTCCGTAGGTGTGAATGTGAGTGTGCTTGGTTGTCTGTCTCTCAGTGTGGCCCTGCGATAGACTGGCAACCTTTCCAGGGTGTCCCCTGCCTTCGCCCTAAGTCGACTGGGATAGGCTCCAGCCCCCCAGCGACCCTAATGAGGATTAAGCGGTGTATAGATAATGGATGGATGGATAGCTTTTTAAAAAAAAAAAAAAAAAAAAAAAAAACATTTTTGAAATTTTCTTTAACTTTGTAATTTACTTTTTTGTATAAACTTTTTCAAATAATTTAAATTTATATATTAAGTAGAATGTCTTTAAGTTCATGAAAATTATTAAAGGTCTTGTATTTATTTTTAAATTCTGTTTTTTTGTCTTGTTTTATCATTCATTTAAACTTTTCCACAATGTGTATTTTTTTTTCTATTTATTTTTATTTTATTTTATTTATTTGCATTTCTCTCAAATTGTTTCACGTGATTGCTTTAACTAAAGCACTTTGTATGTTCAGGAGTCCTTCTGCACATCATTGCTGACACTCTGGGCAGTATCGGTGTGATCATCTCTGCCCTGCTGATGCAGAAATATGAGCTGATGATCGCTGATCCCATCTGCTCCATGCTAATTGCCCTCCTGATCGGAGTCAGGTGATACTAACTGATTGTCTGTTGTCATACTCCTGAAATGTTCTAAAATTCCCTGGAACCCCTCAAATGATCTATATGACCTCCTCAGTGGCCCACGATAACTTTTAAATGTATTTATTTCTAGAACATTTTTCTATCTCTGTTTTTGCTAGTAAGCTCTGAGTGAAACACAAAAGTTAGCGAGCAGACTAATTATTTCTCAGGTTTCAGTTCTTGGTCAGTTCCACAGCAAAATGACCTGAAGCCAGGGCCTGACTGGAAGGAAGAAAATCCATCTAAAACCTGATAGACACTTAGGAAAATGGTTTTCAGTAATGTAAAGAATGCACAATTAGTAGTTAATGTGCTCCAACATGCCAAACCACTGGTATGGACCTGGAAAAAGTTCTGGAGTTCATTCTAAGCTGATTGATTCTCTGGATGTAAATGCAGTGGTCAGATTTCCCAGAAACCCCAGTGATAAATGGAGTTGACGTCTGCTGATGTGGTTTGATAGGCTGGAAGTGAACACAGCTGTAGATTTAAATAGTCAGCAGAGTGAAGCCGTGGTCAGCTGAGAGGCCTTCACGCTACCACAGGTTTCAGGTTACTGCTGCTGGAAAGTTAAAGTCAATACACAACTCAGACCATTTACAGGATGAATTTAGAGTGAAACTCACACCAAACTCAAGTTTAAAATTTGGAACTGTCAGACCAAACCGTGAAAAATAGTCATTTTTCACAAGCATCTAAACTGCACGTCATAGTTCAACTCAGATTAAACTCCAGTAGAACAGTTCAAGTATATTGTACAAATCTGAAACAACAGCAGCTTGATTGTCACTGTGCACTAGACTGTTGTAACAGTAGTCGTATTTGTGAATCTGTCTATAGACCACCCAACAGTGGAAGCATTATATCTTGTCGGTTGTTGTATTTGTAGTGTTTGCCAAAGTAGCGGGGGCTGTACCAGTAATCACATCTATTGTTGTAGCAGAAATAGTACCATAACCTGGAGTATGTGTAATGGGGATAACCTCACAGATTGTGTAGAAATGCTGTAGTAGTTGGATTAGGGGAGGGCCACGTCTCACCTTTGACCTCTGACCATCAGTGTGGTGCCGTTACTGAAGGAGTCTATTGGGATCCTGATGCAGAGAACTCCACCTTCACTGGACCATGCCCTACCAGAATGCTACCAGAGGGTGAGTACGGACCAAACCCCACCCGTTCACAAAGCTCACCCACGCATACAGTAGTAGTACTTGTGGTAGTAACAGATATTCTGGTAGGAGTACATAATCATATTGTAGTAATAAAGGACATATTGTATGAGTAAACACATTGTCGTAGTGGTATAAGAAGTAGTAGTAACAAATAACATTTTGTTGTAGTCGTAACTGAAGGCATACTGTTGTAGTACTACAATATGAAAAAACATTGTAGTAATACTCATGAACTGTAGCTTACAAAACCTGCCCAAAAGTACATCTAATCTAGTTTTTTTTTGTGTGTGTGTGTTGCGTTCAGGTTCAGCGGCTGCAGGGAGTGTACAACCTGCACGAGCCTCACTTTTGGACTCTGTGTACTGATGTTTATATTGGAACGTTAAAGCTGCTGGTTGCCCCCGATGCTGACACCCGCTGGATCCTCAGCCAGTCACACAACATCTTCACACAGGTACAGACAGGTGACAAAAACCGAAGCCTTTGATCCCTACAGGGAAGGGATGTGCTGCTCCTGTGAGCATTTACTGTCAGTAGTATTCAGTTGGTCGTGTCATCTGTCTCTCCACAGGCAGGAGTTCGACAGTTGTATGTTCAGATCGAAACGGCTGCCATGTAGAAGCTCCTCCTCCTTCATACCTGGGACCAATCACATTCAGTCTGCAGCTGACCTCTGACCCCCGTAGCTCCAGTCACTACAGGACAAACTGAGATGAGGAAGGGGGCACACTGAGAACTGAAGAACTCTAACAGCCCTGCCTGCCCCCCCCCCCCCGAATGCTTTTTTTTTTTAATTACAAAAAAACATATTTGTCCGTGTGGGTGGGCAGCGTGCCTCCCCATGCACTTTATAGACTGGCAAAGCATTCTGGGTAAGTGCCTTCATCATGAATCAGAGACAATCTGAGCCCCTCCCTCCACCACAGCCACAGCTGACATCACTGATAGAACCTGCTGATTGGTCCACAGTGAGTGTGATGTGTCTGTGCTTTTAATGTGCCAAACCATGTGACTGGTCAATGGGTTTCAGTATTTTTTAGCTGTAATAAATAATTCTGTTTCTCTGAGCTTGAGCTATTATTGATCTCTATCTTTGTTGACATCACATTAGTTGTAATGCTTGTGGCAGCATTTAGAGTTTCTGTTCAATAAAGACTTATAGGAGGATCAGCGCTATAAAGGCAGAAAACATTTCATAGAGTCATCCTGATGTTTCCTTATGTTGTGTTAATATTAGAATTATTCCTTGAAATAGTCTCCTGGCCCTGATCATCCTCTTTAAGTTTGTAAACATGACACATTTAACACAAAAACATCACATTCCCTAAATGTCAAACCACATTAAAATTTCAAGTGAATTTGTTGGATCAAAAAAAATTAAGTGGTTCAAATGCCTTTTTAATCAATATTTTATACAAATAAATCATTGTTTTCAGGCTTGTGTGTGCATGTATATGGGTTTCGTCTCTTTGTGAAGACAAATTTCTGCTTTAAACCCATCATGGTGAAGACATTTCTGCCAGTACTCATTACTTTAAGTGCAAGTTTGAAAGTTCCGATTGGTACTTGGAAAGGAATCTAACAATGGCTTGCTTGGATTACAAATAGATGAGCATGGGTGTGAGGACCAATCAGCACCGAACTCGGAGGAAATCTACATACTGGATCATGTATCATTTTGATAAGGAGGTTCCCAGAAAGTCATATTTGACAGTAAAAGGACATTACAAATTGAACACACCAGTGGTCCTCACAAAGGCAGGCAGAGCAACATGTGAGTGGCGTGCCTGTTAGGAGGTGAACGTTGAACTGTCAAGCATGCAGAGGTGCTGCAGGGCGTTTGGTTCTGCATTTATACGCAGTAGATCCACCTCTAGTGGGTGGAGTTGGCCGGTGATCACCAGAGAATGAAGTGGAGGGCCAAGGTCACATGACACCAGCTGACGTAAAGTCCCTGTGCGGATCATCTGGTCTTCAGAGCCCAGCCGGGCCACACCAACACAAACGGTGTCCTCAGTTAGACCTGGAGGAGAGAGACATAGCAGGGCAGAGAGATGGGCATTATATTTTATCTCCATCCATCCATTATCTATACACTGCTTAATCCTCATATTTTAGTGTTTTGTTATTTCTTAAGCTGTTATGCTTTTCTTATAAATGTGATTTTCTTTCTCAAAGTATTACAACAAAAGTAGATTATTGCACACTAAGGGATCCTACTGAGTAGATCAGGCTCAACTCACCCAGCTCCTCCCCCTCGTCCCGTTTCCTGTTGATGATCTGAATCAGCTGATCTGCAGCCTGACTGACTGTCATGAAGCGAGGTGGTTCGTAGATCTTCTTCCCTCTAAAATCAATACAGAACGTTAACCTGATAATGCCCGATACAGTTTATTTTAAGGAATTCATGACTTAAGTGTTAAAGGTGGTGATAATGTGAAAAGATGTCCAGATATTTTAATGAAGGCCAATAATCAGTAATCAGCTTTGAGCGAAAGCCACGGAAGATAAAATACAGTCTATGTTCTGATTTTGCACACAATAAAATCAATAAATCCAGGCATAAAAATGTTGATTTCTTACTGCTAAGCGTACATGAAAACTGTGCATCCATTGACTCTTTCATCCATCCTCTAACTGCACATGTATACATTCAGGCCAAAATTCAGACTCACAGCCCTACCAAATTTCTTTAAGGAAATTACATAACCAAGTCTCAAAAGATAGTAAAACACTGTTGGAGATGTTTTTTTTTTTCTTTTAATTATTCATACCCTTTTAAAACTGTTCAAGTTTGGGGGGATAATGCAGCATCTATAACATTCCAAATGGTCTCAGTGATTTTGCCATGTTCTCAAACAGTCCAATACATTATAAATTGAGAACAGCTGATGCAGTGGTTCTCTAATCAATTACTAGTCAAATGCAAGTCATGCCCACAACTGAAGCGCTCAGTAAATTGCTGGTAGAGTCCATCACTGAGACTGCTGTGCATTGTTCCTGTTCACAAAACAAGCAAAGGTAATAAAGCTATGTATATCCAAGTGTTTTCAAGTGTAAGAGGCCACAGTCCACAGTATGATTCAAATGCAAAACAAGTTTCTTGTGAACAACCTCAGAGGGTGTGTTAGAAGTCAACAGTGACCCCAGTGCTGCTATTCTGGTACCATCATCTCAAGACAGACACTGCACCAGGCTAGCCTCCATGGATGCAGAAAACATGACCAACATTTTGGAGCTGTCCAATTAGAGTCCAGACCTAAACCCCCCAGATTGTGAGGAAGGAACTGAAGATCAGAGTGATGGCAAGGCCGTCTTTCAACCTCAAAGACCTGGATCTGGTCACACCCGCCAGTCTAACCCGCAAAATAACTGCTGGTGATTTTGGAGAGGATTCACCTGCTTTTACTGGTTTGGTCAGCGTGGAAAGTGTCTGTACCGACCAACTGTGGAAGAGTGATTTCTCTCCGGTGATGGTTGTTGTTCATACAAGTGATGACAGCAGCAACAATGCTGTAACTTTTTAAGGTGTGCATTTTACATAAACTACTTATTTATTAATTAATAACTCTCTCCTCTCTAAGAACCCAGTCACATATGAGGCACAGCATTGTCTTTCATGTTACAAGCTGTGGTGCCTGAAGCCTCAATTATATTCCTTAGTTGATCTCAGCTGCAGACACCCATGTACAAGTAGCAAATATTTTACCGTTTTCTAGTCTGCTTGGAGTCCACTGGGAGGACTTAGTCTCATATAAGAGTAGAAGTTGGCACATACTCTACATATTCCATGCATGAACACTATCACCCTTGTAGCGTAGTTGCCACACAGACAAATTTTGACAGCATGTGGATATCCACAGAGATGTCCTTAGAGACACATACAGAAGATGCTAAAATTTACATTCAGTGGACCCTGACATGCAAGTGGATGCAGAAAGTGTAACACTAGCCTAAGTCCTTACTATAGAAACTGCCTAGATTTAGATTTTTACGCCTATTTAAGATTAAGCCTTGGGCACAACTCTTAGGTCCGAGCTAAACACCAAGGTTATGATCGACTTTGCTTAAGACGAGAGGATTGTTGCAACAGACGAGTGATGCAAAATCCCAGTGGAGAAATAGAAAAAGTTTGTTGGCAATTAAAAAGACATAATATTAGCAATTGTAGCAAATAGCGGTTCAAAGATTCCAGAGAAAAAGATATGAATATTTTTTTACATGGACTTCTTAGTAAAAATAAAATTTCTTAGTACCATGTCTAACACAAGTCACTTGTCAGAGTGAGAACAGTTTCAGTACCAGTGCTGCTGTCTTGGAGGGGAAAAGCACCTTCATGTGGACGTTGTCTGAGTCACTGATCTGTTTGACTCTCTGTGGCTCAACACAAACCTCTGTTTGTCCCCACTGCACACGCTCACTGAGGTTCACCTCAGAATTGAGAGATGACATCAACATGACTGAACGCCCCCAAACGTGGGAGAGCTGCAGAGGCGCTTAGACTGTAACCTGGAGGAGGGTCTGGATGTGGTTCTACATCCGGACCTGGTTCTTACCTCATCATGTTCTCGATGGTTTGCTCTTTGACTTTAATATCTGTCAGTAAAAAAAAAAGGAGAACATTTAAGATACAACAACTGAATACTTTTATTTTATTTGTGTTTATTTCAGAGCCGTAAAGATGAGTTGACTACCCAGGGGACAGAAAATTAATCTGTCATTACCTTAATAATCCTGGAAGAGCATTCATTGGTGAGATTTGCTGCTCAGGGCATATGCCCATATGGTCTGTGCCATCGGCTATCTAAAAACCCTTTTTCTTTGTTGAGGACTAATTTGCATTACCCAGTGACCTATGAGGAAAGACTGAGCAGTATTGCGATATATTGTCATACATATATGCGATGTATTGTCTTGTATCACATCATAGTAGAGCACTGCTGGTGGCAAAGAGTCAGTACAATCTCAGCTATGTCTGTCAGGCACAAGTCTGCACAACTGCATTTAGAGAAAACTAGAGGAGCAGGTTCAACAGCTTCTTCTCTCTGACCATTGCAGAGACAACCTGTAGCTCTGACTACAACTGCAATCTTAGGATGACGTAGCTGTCACTGTGGATGTGGCTGCAGCCTTTGTTACAATACATTCATTTTTGGTGGTTGGAACACGAACTACATTCAGTGACAGAGTGTACAGTGATAGTTTTAGCTGGCTTTGTACTGTAGCTGCTGTGTTCCTAAATTCCTAAAAAAAAGCAAAACACACCGGTCATAGAAGCACAGCAGGATCAAATAGTACAAATAACTCCACAGATTAAATCACAGCAGCCAAAGCCCAGCAGAACAGAATAGAATAGAATAGAATAGAATAGAATAGAATAGAATAGAATAGAATAGAACTTTATTGATCCCTTTGGCGGAAACCTCAGGGAAATTGCTGCACCAGCAACAACAACACAAAACAACATTAGTAATAATAGTAATAATAATAATAATTAAAGCTGCAAGCAGCGTTGGTCAGGTCCTCGGTCTGCATTGCAACCTCATGCCCGTCTGACCTCCATTTTGACACAATTTAAACCTGCTTTAAGTTGAAGGAGCCATTTTTCTCTGTCTTCTAAGCCTCAGACTGTCAGTGAGTCACATGACCAGCTGCACTGACCTCTGATGATGTCATCGTTCAGCATGGCCCTGGCTGAGAGAGCAGAGAGTTTTACTCACTTTAACTCTCCCATACAGCCACAATTTGCACCAAATGTGTGTAAAAACAGCATATTTTTGTGGGAAATATTGCTAGGAAGCCCTCAGTGTCATTTTTAAAGCTGTAGGACCTTTAGTTTTTTGTGTAGATGACCAACTGACACAGCATATCTGCACATGCCCCATAGACACCCATACAAAGTATGAGCCGAGGCTGCGGCAAATCATCAACTTTAACAGCTCGCCATTCGGAAGGCCTTCTCTGTCTCCTGTGCGATTTTCAAGTTGGTACGATTTACGGTGTCAGACAAGATCATTTTTTCCCAAAAGAAGTTTTCGCTCAATTTTTTACTTTGAAAGGCAAATTGCGGACTTTCTGTTTGAGATAGGTCAGGGGTGTCAGCATGAGATTTGTGGGTCTCATTGAGACGAACGTTTTGGTGTTGGTTTGATCTCTGTACGACATTCCTACTGGGCGCTAGGGCCATTTTAGTGTGTTTTTCTGTAACTAGGTGGCGCTAGAGAGCATTTTTGTAATTTCTTTTTCATTTTATCAAATTTTTCGCCGATTCGGATGTGCCTGCCAATTTTGGTGAGCTTTTGAGCGTGTTTAGGGGGTCAAATTAAGGTTTTTGCGTTGGTCAGGCAAACAATAAAGAAAGAAAGAAAGAAAGAAAGAAAGAAAGAAAGAAAGAAAGAAAGAAAGAAAGAAAGAAAGAAAGAAAGAAAGAAACGCAGCAGGAACAATAGCTTGCTGCAGCAAGTAGGGGTCCTCGGACCCTAATAATCAGCCAATAGCAGTCAGAAATCCAGCTGCAGTCTTGCCATCCCCACCAGGCGGAGCTGCAGTGCTTACAGCCAGCAGCTGGATTTTGTCAGAGAATCTACATTTTAAAATGAATAGTGAGAAATAAATGCACAAGGGGAAGTGTCACATCATCTTTCCTGTCTGCAGTGCATCACCTGTCTGGCAGTGTGTCCACTGGACTATCAGAGGGGATGCAAAGCATATGAGGAATGCAACAGCAGCTCTCCAAAGACTCTCAGATCGACCATTCAATGACTCAGAAGGCAACTGATTATCACTGAATTACTGTTGGATCAAAATTCATTTTAAAACAGTTTTTCCCCATTTAAAGACCAAGCACCTAACAGATAAATTCATTCATTTGAATTGACTGAAAACTTGCAGCAGCCCTAAGAATTATTGTTTTTTTTAAATATAAAAGATTTATAAAAAAGCAATAAATGTAATTTTACCAATGATATGACAATTTTCCAAATATTAGTACAAGAACTGATCAAAATGTCCTCAAAATCTACTGAAAATATTTGCAACCTATCCAGCAATTTGAATATCTGAATAATATTACAATGTCAGACAGAAATTTTGAAAATATGTAGAAATCTTTAAAGGAAATACCAGCATATCAGCTACTAATCATGTAATTTGAAGTAAATAAGTCTTGCTGTTTTTTTGTACTTAGCAAATATATCTTTCAAACGACTCTTTTAACTGAGCCCAGTAACTGAACTGGGAACTATTTTGCTAATCGATTTATAATTAAATCATTTGTAGTTGTTCTCACTCCTCACATGTAAGGACCCTCTTCATTACATAACTACAAACAGTGTATTTTTGAAGTTCTGGACACGATGTCAACATAAAATATTAAAATTAAAATCTAATTTTCTATTTTTTTTTATTTATAAAATATCAGACAAATATGTTATTTATCTGTAAAATGTGGTAAATAACACGAACAAAGGTGAAGTCACACAACAATAAAGTAACAGCAACATCAGAAAAAACTTGAATGTTTTAAAAAAGTCCAACAAATTGAATAAATGCCTGAATAACTGTGCAACATGCATCACTGTTTGTTTCATGTTACTGTTCTACACTATATTTTTGAGTGTTTTTTGAATTGAATGGTTCGATCTGCCTCACTGCTGACCTGACATCTTTTATTCCTGGTTCAAGTACAACAAGCAGTTTGTAACTTTCTTTTCAAAAGTATAAATCTTATAGGGAATCCAAATATTTTGGATTGTTGGGTGTTTCTGCTTTTGTTAAGCGCTATGAGATGACTTGTTGTTGTAAATATGCGCTATACAAATAAAATTGAATTGAATATTGAATTATAAATGAATATTGTATAAATGACGCAGACTGTTGCGGTGGCTTATTATTACATCCTGCATATGTGTTAATGATATCAGTAACTGTTGTGTGTTCACTGGTGTGCAGAGTCCTGGTTACATCAATAATCCCAGACACTGAGACAGCACCATTTAGTGCAGCTTTGATATGGTCCAGCCCATGTTCTACTAGACACATTACACAGTCTGACTGGCTTCTCTGGGACTGTTTTAATTCATTCAAATCTTAGTTTACTAATAAATATTTTTTGTAATCATGGATAAATGTTCATCTAAAAGCTACAAGACCTTAATGATGGTGTTCCTCAAGGTTTAATTTTCAGTCCTGGGAAATGCACATACAGATGTACATTGCCATGTCTCCTGATGACCCAGGGCTTATAGATAACTCTAGTTTAGATATTAGGTCATGGATGGCAGAGAATTTTCTACACCTCAACCAAGTTAAAACTGAGACTAAAAGTCTCTGTCATTGGTAGTGAAACTCACTGTGAAACTTCAACCACTGGCATTAGAGCTACATCAACAAGCAAAAAAAACGCTTGGAGAATGAATTACATCAATTATAGAGTCTCTGTAGAGTTTGTTTTACATTTATGTTTTATGTTATGTTGTATTAGTTTCCTGTAGCTCTGTAAAGCACTGTGTGTCCTTTACAAATACAGTCTGCCTGATGCTTCACTATAAATGAATGCTGCTGTGTGTGTTTACACCAGTGTTTAGTCTCTGCAGTGGAACAACATGGCAGAGGAGGGACAGACATTGTTTCCTCAAAAGTATATTAACAGTCACCAGCAGCTCATCCACCTCCAACTGGACTGTTAGTTTAGGGAAGGTGGGGTGATTGATGGTGGTCTAGTTGCAGTTATGGACACCTGGCAGTTCCCTCAATGCACCATCAGGGCTTTTTAGAGATGACTGCAGACTGAAGACGAAAGGTTGTACTTTGGCAAAAGCTGAATTTGGGCAAGAGGTGGGGCCCTGGACCTGCCCCAGTCCATCACAGACCTCATCTAAACCTGCTCTTGCAATTGACATAGAATGACTATTTTCTTGCACATTTTATTAATTTTGGTCCAATTTACAGAACATGACTCAGACATATTTCAGTTATATTTTTTTAAATGGATATTTTAAATTATATTTGAGCAGATTTTACTGATATTTGTGTTCGCTGGTTGGCAAAAGCCATAATCACACACATTGTGTTGTCCGTCTGTCCCATTGTAATTCACAGATGTCTTTGGAACACTTACAATTTGACACAAACATCCACTTGACTCAAGGACTTGATTTTGGTGGTCAAAGGTCACAAAACCTGTTTTAGCTTTAGGATAAAATGATGAATTGATTTCAGATGCAACTTGAGTTTTTGACGAAGGCGTAACACTGAGGCGCCATATCCAATTTTAGTTTTTGTATTGATATTTTTCTGCTTATTACACAATTTAATCATATGTCAGTTTAATGACATGTTGTGTGTGTGTGTGTCTTACCCAGCAGGCAGAGTGTGTGCAGTCCAGCTGCTCTGTTTTTACAGATTTTGTCGTAGAAGCTCTCAGGTCTCCACGTCTCCGTCCAAAACACCACGGACACCGTCTCCCCAAAGTTATACAGCTGACACACACAGACACACAGACACACAGACACACACAGTGTAAACTGGTGTCTCACAGCATCAGCAACACAAGTAACATACACAGAGGTCAGCAGTTACAACATGCACTTCAGTGTGCTGATAAAAACGGACATTTAGAAGGAAATGGAGACTCGTGTGAATCTGTCCTGTCTCCTGTTGTGTCTGCAGCTGCTCTTGTCGTCACTGTGACACCTCAAACCTCCAAAAACATGAACAGCAGCTGCAGCGGACAGTAGCTTTAAGATGTGCAGGTCCAAGATGAAAGACCTGATCTTTCATTAGATTTGATTAGATCTGTGCTCCCGCTTCTGGAGTTTTCAGTGATAGGTGGCAGCGTGATGGCCCAGCAATCACTGTGCATTTTGTTTGTTAAGATTTAGCTTCTTGCCTTACTTATGTGGTAAAACAAACTCAGCTTTTCTTTTACCCACCCATTGCATTCTTGAGCCTCAATATTATTTTTCAATTATTATTATTTTCTTATTAAGCTCATTTCAGCCATAACATTAAGAAGAATGTATGAATTTATTTGTTTTACTATTTTTCAAATTATTATTACCTTATGGCTTTAAATATTACAATAAGGAAAGTGATGGAAAAGTGTTTCGCTATGTATGAGTGTGCCTTTGTTCCAAGCAAAAATTAAAGTAACGTGAAAAAAAGCCTGGAGGCATCCTGTGGTGAGTCGGTGTTCCACAGACAGTAGAGGCAGATGGGGCTGACTCCTGGTGGAGAGCATACTGCTCATTTACATAACCCGCCCCCATTAGCATATTAAGAACCTCCCAGTGGAGATTCTGTGCTAGCATTAATGCTAATCTGTGTGTGTGTGTTTGTGGGGAACAGCTGGGTCCTGTGCGCTGATTCGCTGCTGTGACAGCTCAGTTATTGATGAGTTCACATTAATATGAAGCGTTCACGGTTTTATTTCTGAAAGACAAATAATTAATTACTGTCACCTCGTCTATTAACTGACACATTTCACATCAGTTTAATCTCTAAACCTTTGTAATATGCCTCTGTCCAAACACATCTGTCTTCTTTTCCTGGCGACTGTCTGTGTCATGCTGGAGATTCAAACTGAGTCCTGACTTCTAACAGCTGTTGTCCTGTTCACCCCCTGCTTCAGGTCATTTTTGCAAATGAGAACTGGTTCTCAAACATTTTTGCCTCGTAAAACAAAGGTCAAACAAATAAAAATAAATTATGAAAAACTGAGTTTTTGAAAAGTGATCCAGGCGTTTCAGGGTAAAACCATAGACTGTATAAAAGATGGACGTAGCTACCGTGACGTCACCCGTTGGTTTCTGCACTGAGAAAATGAAGCCAGGGTTTTGCTACTTCCTGGTTGACATCTTGGATTTTTGGAGCCGGTGACGCAAAAATCGTCAGAGGGGGGCGAAACCATAGGAGCAGCGATTGGTCAGACGGATTGAGAGGGAGGCCCTCTCTGCGCGCCCACATTTACCGCCTTCTGCTCGCTTCGTCTGCATCGTCGCTGCTGACTGTCAATCAAGCCAGCCACGCCCCTTGCCCCGCAAAATGTTGACGATTTTTTAAAAATTCAGAATTGATTTATTTTCAGATTGGTCACCAATCCTGAGCTGTAGGAACGTAATATTTCGTGATCTGTGGTCACTTCTTTTCCAATTCAAGTCTATAGGAGCCAGGGCTTTTTGGAGCCAGCAGCTAGCGGACGTAGTGATATTGCAGGTTTTTGACACTTCCTGGTTGGCTTCATTTTTCAGGGCCGGTTGCTACATCCATCTTTTATACAGTCTATGGGTAAAACAAGCATCAAATTAACAAAAACGGAGTGTCATCTTGTTGATGGCATTTCTTTGATTCTTACATGTGCAAAATTAACAAAGTGAAAAACTCAGGAAAGATTTACCTGCAGACCACAGCAGCCGACTGCGTTCATGATGGACGCATTGTGGATGACTTTAAACTGTATCCCAGCATTCACTGCTCTCAGGACCAGGTCACTATGAGTGGTGGCTCTGCAGGAGGACAATCAGGGAATCTTATTATCAGAATTAACAAAGAATCTCTAATAGATACAAATTTTCTGACATGAGCTCGGCAGTTGGGAACAGAGAGTCAACGTTCAGCAGACAGTGAACTCCCACAGATGCTACACTGTCCTGCTGCTGTTGGAAGATGAAGGGCTGGAAGCCCTGCAGAAACATGAGACCTTGGAGACCGCATGACTGAAACACAGAGTAACGGACAGATGTTGAGGTCACAGTCAAGTGAAACCTCAGTGGGATGAAAAGAAACTTCACCAATTTCAGTCTTCAGTGGGAGAAAAAAGAATCAGCTCCTCTTTTCATGTAAACTGCAAAAACCAACGTTCCCGTGAACAAAAGTCAAGAGAGTTTGTGTGTTCAAGGCAGCAGGCAAGCTGCTCAGCACTCTGTTATTAACTCTGAGAGGAATCTGGTGGTTTTGGGGAGAAATCTGCCGAAATGAAGGCCAGACTGCTCTGACACAAACTCTGTGGTCACATCAGACTCTGCTGCAGTCCGCACGCTGACACAGCAGACCTCAGATATGTGGGATCAATATGAGCTGCTGCTGCAGCACTGAGGTAATACAGTCCTGATACGTGGATGATGTGACTCACCCAAAGGGGTCGCCGACCACTAGGAACGCCACGTCAGTTACATCTGCATCCTTCAGGATCTCATCAGCTCCCTGCTCAACCAGATCCCTGTCTGCCAGGATCAGCTGCTTCCCATAGTATTCCTCCTGAAGGCAAAGTAACAGTTAAGGCGCAGCTAGGGTAGCTTAGTCACTGTTTCAGCAGCCAACGTGCAGCTGAAGAGGCCCCCTCTCCATAAAAGGAGATGCTAAATAAGTAAAACACTGCTGAAGTTGTTAACACACGGCTAAAGAAGCAAACAGAAATGTTGCAGAAGCATACACGTTGCTGAAGTCTGAAACACATCATCAGAGGACTTCATTAACTTCTTTAGTGGTGTGTTAACTTCACAAATGGATAATTGTTTCTCAGTTGAATTTCAAATATTTCGTATTTGGATTGTTGCTTTCAAATTTGATTTTTCCATTCCTATGTTTTCCGCTTGTGTTGGACCGTAACATTGGCACCCAGGGGAGTCTGAGCCAGACATGGAACCAGTTGCACAGCCGTGCTATGTAGACTTTTGCATACACACCTAGAAGAAATATTCGTTCTTCTACACTAAAAATGATAGGCATTACCACTGTCGACCATAATGGAAATATTCGAAGTGCCTAATTGTCCACATTTCTTCTGAAACAGTTAAAAAATGCTCCAAAGCTGCGTTATATCAATAAGCTGTTTTCCATTGCAGAATCTTGTAGGCCGAACCTTTAGCTGTTACTCAGACCTAGTGTCCCCTGTCCAGATGTGTGGCTCAAACCACGATGGGCAGACCTTTGGTTTTAGTCTCGTCACTTCTGTGGCCTGTCTCATAGCTGCTAACTACCCTTATTTCATACACACTGGGGACAGAGACAGTGCTCATCATTATGCTAACATGGCTTCTCACTTTACTCACTCTTGCATCTTAGCTCCTCCTACTGACATTGTGAGGTACAGTAGGAGACACCCTCCCTCCCTCCACACTCCTGAAGCCTCGTCGGCGATTTTAGAACCTGGAAAATTCTCCGTGATGGTGGAGGGAGAATGAGTTGGGGGTCACATGGGGAGAGAGGACACTAGGAAGCATAATGACAAGCACCCAGAGAGAGATGCTCACTTTCCTTAAAAAGGCCCAAATCAACCTCGGTCACTTCCAGCTTTCTCACAGAGCCACGTCCTTATCAGGTATTTATTTGAAATAATTTACTTGGCAATTAAAGTACTTGCAGTGGAGCACCTAATCAACTGTAGAAAGTTTTTAATTGTGCTTTTGAACGACTGTACAAATCAAAAAGAAAGCTCAGGGGGCGCCGCTATAGCTCACCAGGTTGAGCTGGCATCCCATGTACAGGGCTACAGTCCTGATGTGAAGGTCATGGGTTTGAATCCCGCTCATGGCCCTTTCCCACATGCAAAAAACTTGAAAAGAAAGCTCAGTTGATTCTTATGAATGCTACTCATCCTCTCAATCAGGAGTATAAGTTGCTCCCCTCCAGCTTTCGTCTGGCAGTACCCCAGGCCACAAAAAACAGGTATAAGTTCTCTTTTGTACCTACCTCCATCCGAGCTATAAACGCTGAGAAGAGGAGGTGGTAATGCACTGTGTTTTTGCTGCTGTACTCTATCATGTACTGTGCTGCACTTTAACCTGTTTACTTGACTTCATTCTGCCTTGCTGCTGCTGACTGTTTGCACTGGAATACACCTGACTGAATGAATGACCAAGATTGCTGCTAATGTCCCTGTCTGTCTTATGTTTTGTGTAATTTTTAACTGTTTTTTTATTGTTTCTTTACTGTAAAAAAAAACCAAACAAACCAAAAAAACCTTTTTTTTTACCTTTTTTTTTTTTTATTTTTTTTTTACTGTTTTTATTGTTGTTTATTGTGAATGCTTGTGTAAGCTGCTACATAACAAATTGCCCCTCGGGGACAAATAATAAATTTGAAGTTGAAGTTGCTCCCTGATTGTTCCTCAGCTTTACAGATTTCACGAAGCTTTGACCTGTGGACACACCATCAAAAGTAGAGGTAACACTGGACACACTGACTGTACACAGACTTTTGCCTGTTGTCATGGTGCCATTGCTATGAGTAATTAAAGCTGCAAGCAGCGTTTGTCGGGTTCTCGGTCCGTTTTGGAACCTCATGCCCGTCTGACCGTTCTTCAAGTTAAACCTACTTTAAGTTGAAGGAGCCATTTTTCTCTCTCTGCTCAGCCTGTCAGTGAGTGACAGGAGCAGCTGCACTGAGCTGTGATGATGTCATCGTTCTGCATGCCCCTGGGTGAGAGAGCTGAGAGTTTTACTCAATTTCTCTCTCCCATACAGCCACAATTTTCTCCAAATATGTGTAAAAACAGCATATTTTTGTGGGAAATCTTGTTAGGAAGCCCTCAGTGTCATTTTTAAAGCTGTAGGACCTTTAGTTTTTTGTGTAGATGACCAAATGTCACAGCATGTCTGCACATGTCCCATAGACAGCCAATTTTAACGGCTCGCCATTCCAAAACCGGTTGCGAAACGCCAAATCCCTTTAGAACTTTTGTACATCAAGGCCTACTCTGTCTCCTGTGCGATTTTCAAGTTGGTACGATTTACGGTGTCAGACAAAATAATTTTTTCCCAAAAGAAGTTTTCACGGATTTTCTTACTTTGAAAGGCAAATTGCGGACTTCCTGTTGGAGATAGGTTCAGGGGTGTCAGCACGAGATTTGTGGGTCTCATTGAGACGAACGTTTTTGTGTTGGTTTGATCTCTGTATGACATTCCTACTGGGCACTAGGGCCGTTTTAGTGTGTTTTTCTGTAACTAGGTGGCGCTAGAGAGCTTTTTTTTTTTTTTTTTCATTTTATCAAATTTTTCGCCGATTTGGACGTGCGTGCCAATTTTGGTGAGTTTTTGAATGTGTTTAGGGGATCAAATTAAGGGTTTCGTGTTGGTCAGGCAAATAAGAAAAAGAAGGAAGAAAGAAAGAAACAGAGCAGGAACAATAGGGCTTGCTTTGCAAGTAGGGGTCCTCGGACCCTATAACACAGAATATTAAGTCAATAACACCAACTTCACTTTGGTCAAAACTAAAGTGATCCTTTTTACGGCAGCATCAGGCCCAAAGACACTTTTTGAATATTATGTTTGAAGTTTAACGTTTAGGAGCTCCAGTGTGCAGCGGTCACATTCCAAAAAAGAAGCAGTACTGAGAACTATATTCCGCTCATGTTGATGCAAGAGAGGAATATAGAATATTTGCATTTTACAGTTGTTAACTGATGTATTCTTGTGATACGTTTCCTTTTAAGTGAGCATGCACAGAGTCTGATAAGAAACCCAGTTAACAAAGAAAGGTGATAGCCCCCGTTGTAATACTCTGCCTCTGACCGGCCTTTCAGGTTTTGTGGAGCCAGCTTACACAGAGAAAGCCTGGCTGTGTCAAACAGCTCCAGGGATGCTGGGAGTGCAGGAGGACTATTGTGTTCACTCTTGCATCCAGCAGCACAACATTTGGTTGCTAAAACATTTAGAGTTAGTTCATAGTGAAGGCCTGACCTGGAAGCAGTGGGCAGGGAGGGGACAGGACAATTCCTTTAAGTGAACAACTAATTATTTTTCTCAGTTTCTACACTGAAGCCGTTTAAAATTCTTTCTGGCTTATAAAGCAGGCAGGCGATCTAGTTCAAGGGATGGATATCTTTACAGTGAATTCTGAAATAAATGTAGGTTATAAGTAGAGATGCGCCGATCCGATACTGGGTATCGGTATCGGGCCGATACTGGGCGAAATTATGGTATCGGATGATATACTTCACAGTGGTAACTGGCCGATCCGATACCGCCACACACACACAATCCTGCCTTCCGACACATCCACGTGTTCGTCTGCTCATTGGCTACCAGTGTACAGCGTCAGAGAGTGTCTGCAACCCAACTGGTCGAATGTACAAGGGTGGAACTTGTCCGTACCGGGTTTACTGTCTGAGACACTCCATTGGCTCTTCAGGCTGTCACTCACCCCCAAAGCCCTCCTATTGGCCAAACTAGGTGTCAATCAAAAGCTGAGCCGTCTAGCTGACTGTAGCGCTTTCAGCGCGATCTAAAATAGGTTCAGGCTGATTTTGCCAGAAGAAATGGATAAAACAGCCAGAGTTGATCTCAAGCTGGGAAGACATTACTGCAGAATTTGTGCCTTTGAGGATCTAATACGTTTTACGGACCGAATTATTTTACTGGATTATGTTGACTGGTTGTGTCCAGACAGAATGAGACCAAGCTGGTGAAGAATGAGCGATGTTTGAGCTGCAGAGAGCCTTCAAAAGTAAGAGAAGTCGGATTTTAACATGTTGCTGTTCTGTAAAAAAAAAAAAAAAAAAAAAAGCTCTTTGTGTCAACGCTGTGGTTGCTGCCAGTTAAAAAGGTTTATATCATCGGAAAGAGGAGACTCTGAGCTTTCATTTGATGTGTATATTGTCGGGAAACTTGATTGTGGAGCGAGCACATCTGGCTGTAATGTTTTTGGAAGGTGGTCACGTCCCGCCGGCGGGCCGTGAGAGCGGTAAGGGGTTAAAAATACTCTTCTTAAATATATATATATATTTTTAAAAATTGGAAGTATATTTTGAGTGAAATCACCCTTTAAAACTACGTTGCGCACCCGAACTAGAAGCCGTGCACTTATACGGCCGTAGAAGACGAGTCCAGCCTCTACGTGCAGCCCTCTACGTGCAGCCTGTACGTGGGTCTCCGGCTTTGCAGACAGACCCTTCCTATTGGATCCGATTACTACTGCTCATGCGCAGAGCCGAGAGCGGCTATTAGTGGTACTATTATTTAATACCAAGTTTTGGTCATTTAACCTTTAAATTGCAGCTTAATGTTGCTGTGTCATTTTGATCTGTTCTAAATATGTGAATGGCACTGAGTGCACACTGTAGTCTGATTGCAGCTCAAATAAAGCAGCTACAGTTTCACTTTGAGACATGCTTTTGGGTGTTTTTTCCTTTCTTAGAAAAGCAAAGTCTCTGCTTTAATAGTATGAGGCTTTTGATAGAGCCATCTTAAACAAATGTATCCATGATAATAAGGTATTTCCAAAGAAGTTTAGGAGGAGAGATGGTATTGGTATCGGTATCGGCAGATACTCAAAGTTGAAGTATCGGTATCGGAAATCAAACAGAGGTATCAGCCCATCCCTAGCTAGAAGTATAAAGTATGGACATGCTCGGGTTTGGTACAATGTCACTAAATATGAAATCGGTCCAGAACCGGAGGGACTGAGCTGCTGCAGTGTTGCCAACTTGGTGACTTTCTCGTTTTTCCAAAAGTGACTAGCGACAAATCTAGCGACTTTTTCTTGTGTTTTGGAGACTGACAGAAAAGCACGTATCGTTGTGCCATTACTGTCCTGAGCAGCGGGTGCTGCCGTGAGCTCCTCCCCGTCCCAAAGCTCTCCCAGGCTGTAAGGAGTCCTGCGCAGCTGCAGTCGGATCAGAGGAGACCCCCAAACGCGCCGCTGATCCCAGCTTGGCTTACAGAGGGAGATCTGAATGTAAACGTGTCTTCACTGTCACAATAAAATAAATCATTTGACTCACTCTGCCTCAGTCACTTACTCACCTTGTCCACTGTGTGTTCCTCTCTGTGACATAAGCTAAATATCTTGCTTGCTCACCATGCCAGAAAAACAAAAAAGAATTCCAACAACTAAAAAACAAAAAAAAAAGCCTAAGTTACTCTGCCAGAGTGTCTTTGGGTCACAAGCCCGGATAAAGGAGCAGGGTTGGATGTAAAGTTGCCAGTTTCACCCCACATTACCATCGTTTGATTAAATTTGATATTCTAACATGTAACAATACAGGACAAAGTTGATTTATTTAATGTGAGTCTAGAAGGTATTGTGAGAAGTGATGGCCTATTTCAGAGGCAAAAATTTTAAAAACAAACAAAGAATCAACAGATGACAGTTCATTTGTATTAATAAAGTATAAATAAACATATTTAGGGTGTTTCTTACTCACTTTTTGTCTGTTCTACGACATTATCCTTCTCTCCTTCAGCGTCCATTATAGTTACATGCAAATCATAATTATGCAAATTAGGTGATGATGCCATTTGGCTACTTCTAGCGACTTTTAGGACAGCCAATAGCTACTTTCCTTACTGAGGAGTTGGCAACACTGAGCTGCCGTCGTGCAGCATGTTGGACTTGTTCTGCAAAGGAACACCGGTACCGACCGCCTGCTCAGAGGGAGTCCAAAGTTACCTTCTAACTAAGGGTTCTCTGTTAAAGTTCTAAGGTCTTCACCTGCTGTGTGAAGCGCTGTGAGATGACATATGCTGTGAACTGCGCTATATGAATAAAAGTAAAAACTGATATTGAACATCCAGCTGCTTCTATTCGTGTCTGTGTTCAGGCCCGGGACTCACCAGCGCCTCTTTGCCCACAGTGAGGATGGATGTGTAGGCCTCCAGGTAGACTCTGGAGCAGCTCTTCACCGCCTGCAGACCCTTCACCGTGATGTCAGCGGCGTCTCCGAGCCCCAGGCCGATCAGATACAGCATCCTGCCGGCCTCTCCCTCTGCACGGAGCCGGTGTCACACTCCTGCTGCACTGCCTGGAGCTGAATCTTCGCAACACCGAACAAAAAGAGGCGAAATCAGCCCACTGCTGCTCTATTCACGTGTAGTCTCACTGTGCGACCTGGAATAGAGTGACGTAAAAATGTGTGCGTGTTACGACAGCTGGAGCCGCTTTACGTTGTTTTCTGAGTTTGACAGACGATATGCCAAACTTCGTTGAGAAAACTGCATATTTAAAGCTTTGCGAATATGTAGAGCTTTGTGCAGATATAATGCAACTCTTGAACATGCTTTCCAATACGGTACGAACAAGTCTTTATTTCGGCGTGCATACAATGAGAGGATTCTTTACATTTTTCAATGTTATACCCTTTAAATAGGGCCTTGGGGCATTTTGGTTCCAGTATACAGGCAGCAGCCGAAGCATTAAAACCGCCTTTACTCTGTAGAACACCAACACAGGGCCATAAAGCAGCCTCGAAGTCTGCCGTCAAGCCTCATTTTGATACCCCTGCTAGCGCTGAAAGCATGTTTGTGAATCCTTAATTTAAAAAACAAACAACAAAAAACAAACAAACAAACAAAAACACTCAATCTGTTCATTTGTATTGTTTGTTTTAAATTAAAATGCAAAACAATACAGCAAATTTTCCTCAGTTTTCTGTCTTATGTTTGTGTGTACTGAAAGCAAAAATCAAAGCTGAATTCATGTCAGGATCACCTGACACCTAGGCGGATTTAGTAGTTTCCTTTATTATCTGATCATATAAATGATGCTTTTTATGCAAATTCACTTCAGAGCGACACTTTTTTTTTACCCATTCACAGTTGAATTTGGCAACCATTCAAAAAATTTAGAAAAATGTAACAAACTTTTTTAAACATTTGTGCACTAAGTCTGACACTTAAACCGTGGACACATTCACACATGCAACGGGACTCCAGCGTTCTAGTTAGTTCATTTACAGCACAGTGCATGTCAGAATGTTAAAGCCACTGTTCCATGCTCACACCTCTCTGATGTTTCTGTTGCGTCGCTGCCAGCCTCATCATTACCTGCACTCTAAAGGCATCTGTTATGATTTAGCACAGTTTGCAGCAGCCAGCAAAGCCTGTTTTTGGTTGTTGGGTATGTTCTTTGCGTCGTGGCTACAGATTTTCTCTTTCTGTTCATGTCTCACCATGGGTGCGATTACATTAAACAAGTGTTACTATGTGATGGCAACTACAACCTGCTATTGCAGATTTCACCAGCTGGTTCATGCAGCTAAAACGACCGTTTGAATATCTGTGTACAAGCCAGTGGGCTAATCTTGTTCCTCAATCAGATTGGGATCTGGGGTGTTGGAGGTTGGATCAGAATCTTGGGCTCCATGTTGTGTTGCTCACGCTATTTTTGAGTAGTTTTTGTGATGCTGCAGGGCCACTGTTCTGCTGGAGAAGGTCCAACACTGACATTTCAAAGTGCCGCTGGCATTGGGGTTTGTGTATGTGTAACCGACTTTCCGATATGGAGATAGATTACAGTATAATAATCATGTACTGTGACAAGACAAAAGGGCTAGCATCAGAAGTTCTAGATTTGATAGGAGCCAAGAGTTGAGCAACAATAATGAGAGCACAGAAATGAAGTTTGAGTAGCCACTCGTTTATTTTTACAAAGAACAAATTAAGTGGCAGTTTAGCATAACATAAATTTGAATAAACCCCCAAAACAAAGAAGAAAAAATACAAGAAAGGTTATACGCACAGAAAATGAAATTGTCCGTTGGGGCCCTGAGTTGTTGCAGGTGCACCTGATATTAAGAGTTCATGAGAGTGAAAGATGAATGTATGTGTGAATGGTACGTGTATCTTCTCCTAGGTCCTTCAGCTCGCCATCTGGGATCTCGTTCTGCATCCTTGGAATTCACTGTCCACTCAAAAAAAAAAACCTGACCTGTAGACAAGGTCAAATGCATTCATTACAGTTCATTCTCGGATGCATCTTCTTAAAAGTCCCTTTGTCAAAGTGCAATTATTAATGAATTAAATGTCACTAATAAATCCTAAATCAAATCAAATCTCATTCTTTCTGGTTGTACAACATTCAAAATATAACAAGTTCAAATATGAGGACTAAACATTCAAGAACACATATTTTACTGTTCTCATGAACAGTGAGCACATTTCATCACGGTAAGTGATTATTAATACAGCTGATATGATGATGACTTATCATAACTGGAGAAATAAGGTGCAATTACAACAAAAGTAAAACATTCAGGTTTCAGAGATATTAAAAGTATGCTTAATTACTCCTCCTGCACTATAGGCATCCTAGTGCAATAGAAAAGCATGCACCAAAAATTACTCTCTGAATTACTTTCAGCAATGTGCACTTGCAAAACACAAAAAAATGTCACATCATCATATAATGCATCAAACTATTTCCTTTCATGAAATTGGCAATAAAGAAACAACTATAACTTCTTTTTAAACACACATCAGCATAAAATAAAGAAACTTCTCTCTCTTTTTTTTTTAAATCAATATAACATATATTCTATACAACAACAACAACAATCATTCAGTCAGTCAGATTTGTTTTTTAAGGTGATGGCTGTTGGCAGGAAGGAATTCCTGTATCTCTCCGTTCAACAGCGAAGCTGACGCAGCCTCCCACTAAACACACTCTGTTGATTCTTCACTTAACTGTGTTGTGGAGAGGTGGGAAGAATCCTCCATCATCTTCATCATCTTGTGCAGCATTCTTTTTTGAACAATCAGCTCCAGTGGTTCCAGAGTTATCCCCAGCACAGAACCAGCTTTCCTGATCAGCTTGTTTAGTTTCTGTAAGTCTCTGGGTCTGATGCTACTGCCCCAGCAGATGGCTGCAAAGCTGATTGCACTTTCCACAACAGACTTATAGAAGATCTGCAACATCTTGGTGCAGACACTGAATGATCTCAGCTTCCTTAAGAAGTAGAGTCTGCTCTGACCTTTCTTGTAGATGTAGTCAGTGTTGCATTTCCAGTCTAGTCTGTTGTCCAGCTGAACTCCAAGATATTTGTAATTTTCCACCACCTGAAGTCAACAATCATCTCTTTAGTCTTGCTGGTATGTAAGATGAGGTGATTGTTACCACACCATGTCACAAACTGACTGACTAGTTCCCTGTACTCAGCTTCTTGTCCATCACTGATACACCCCACA
>NW_007578129.1:449260-492333 GCF_000690725.1 Stegastes partitus | reverse complement strand
CCTTCTGCTCGCTTCATCTGTATGGTCGCTGCCCACTGTCAATTAAGCCAGCCATGCCCGTTGCCCCGCAAAATTTTGACAATTTAAAAAAAATTCAGTATTGATTTATTTTCAGATTGGTCACCTGATCTCTGGATTTCGTGATCTGTGATCACTTCTTTTCCAATTAATTTCTATGGGAGCCAGGGCTTTTTGGAGCCAGGACTAGCGGACGTAGTGATATTGCAGGTTTTTGACACTTCCGGGTTGGCTTCATTTTTCAGGGCCGGTTGCTACGTCCGTCTTTTATACAGTCTATGATCCGAGCTGATGGCTGACTGCGGACTGTGCAGTCTGTGATTGGCTGCTGAGGGCTACGTGTCCCCACGTGGGATTACGTGCTGGGTGATGCCTTTGTGTGCAGTGGGTTATTTCAGGTCTTGCTGATGTAATATGATAAAACAAAGAAAATAATGGCTTTTTTCAGTCTTTTTTCCCCACTTCTCTTTAGTAAAGTACATTTTTCACCTGGGCTACATCTGTGTTCTGCAGCAACGTTTAGTTGGGTGGTACGTGTCAAAGTCACAGCCATATGAACACCAGCAGCCACAATTTCCAGCAGACTGTTGTATTTTAAGAAGATAATTGTTGCTATTCACCTCACTTGTTGGTGGTTTTAACATTGAGGCTGATCGGTGTTGTTGTGTAGTGGATTTATTTGTGTCCAATTGACAGGGCAAAGTCAAAGTTTCACCAGTACATTTGAAAGCAACCAATAAATACAAAATTTATGAACAGGGACAGGCTCACTCTTATATGACATTAACTGGCTGCAAAATCGTAATTTAGTGTCTTGTAAATGCAACGCTTTGACAGACCGTGTTCACACTGCAGTTTTTGTTCAGTTTACACCATCAAAATAAATCAAATGAAAAATGGTTTTGAAAGTTCTTTTTTTTCAGCTATTTCACAAATGAATTATTGTCTCTCATTTTGAATTGTTTATGTTTGGCTCAGAAATATAAAGTTCCCAGTAAGACTTTCATCATAACAGTCCTCTAAAATCATTTCTAAGCAGGACAGAAAATTCAAAGTATGCTCACGAAGTGTCTGAAATTAGAAACAAGAGCGCATAAAGTGCTTGTGTGAAGACAAACTTCCCATCAGCCTTGGTTCAATCCAGTTTTATTAACCTTTAATGTATGTTAACTCAGTTTTTATTTAAACACTTTTTTCAACACATCCTTGCAGAACTTCATCTTGCCTCTAAAGTAATCCCCTTCCACCACATGTTACAATGCTGCTTATGTAGGACATGAACCACAACTTAGATGTATAACTGTTTATGAAAACTCTCTCTCTTAGTCGTATCCATGGTGATGACGGTCAGCAGCGTAGCGTGTGAAAGCAGTTGAGTTGTGAATGATTCGGTGGGAAAAGCTGCTTCCCCTCCTCTTTTTGCTCTCTCTTCAGTCTATTTCTCCCTCGTTCGCCCTTGTTGTGGTAAACAAGCCTCTGGACCATGTGACCCCTCCCATCCCCTTCACTCTTAACAGGGAACCAGTTAATGACTGGGATGGTTGGTGGGTTACATAATGGGCTTCTCTCCCTCCTCTTCTCTTTTTTTTTGGTGGTGGTAGTGGGGGTGAGGGAGGATGGAGAGGAGGATTGTAGCCTTTTGTTGGTGTGTTTCAGGGTTTGTTCAGCTCCAGTCATCCAAAGAATCAATGCTCCGTCTCTGTTAACTGTTTCTCTTCAGGTTTAGATCCTGATTAAGACTCTTACTTGGATTCTGTGTCTGAACATGAAAAACTGAAATCACTGAGTCTGACCATTTTGTCAGGACTGTAGAATTACTGGGAAGATTCTAATGGAGCAAAGTGAACTCTAGGCCCTTTTAGTCGCTGTTTTTTTAACTTTGTATTCACATTCTTTATGTGGTATTTATAATACTAAACTACTAAATAAAATTCCCAAGAAAATTGGAAAAAAAAGAAGTGCAGCTTCACCCCGTCCCCAGAGGAAGGAGGAAAAAATAAAAGACACCATCTAAAACAAAATTAGATTTGGCTTTGGAATAGGGCTGCAAATAACATTAAGTTTAATTATTGACTCATGTTATGATTATCTTCTCAATTACCTGATTAATTAAGTGGTCAAAAAAAACCTTACCAAACAAAAAACAATAAACAAATAAAAATGTGGTGCAGAGTTCATAACTAAATCAGAAAATTCATCATCCTACAATCCAACAAATAGACGATTGCTTGAAAAATGCCAATGATAAAGTTTCACATTTTTCTCAGTTGACTAAATTCTAAATCAAACCATTGCAGTTATAAATATCACTGGCCATACCATGTATGTGTGTAACTTATTGCTCTTTGTATCTTATTTCAAACTAGCTCAATTCCCAATCATGTGATTTATTACCTTAATTTTGTAGATTTTATGGATTGTTTTATTCCATTAGTATGCTTTCGACCAGCCTCCTTTAAAGATGGAGGTTAGTTGGCTGAGGCCTTTTGGCCCCATAAACCTTCTCTACTTAAATTAACCCTGTTAGTATATTTAAGTATGTAAAACTGTTAAAGTACATATTTAATTTTATTTCTGCATTGAACTGCTTTAAAATTCTTAGCGTGTACATGATTATTATTGTCCATACAGAGAGACTGCAAAATAAAACATTCATTGTATGATGCACTGAACAAGTCTGGGAATGAAATGAAACTAGTGCAATGTGAAGAAACCTGCTTGCTCAGAAAGGGCTACTCAAGTGGTGAAGCTCACCGGATGTAGGCTTCAAGTGTAACTGATGGAGAGAGAGACAGATCAGAGCCGCAGATGTTCCTTGGTTCCGTTCTCTACATTGCTCATGGAGCCAGTTGTCCAAATGGATGGACAGAGATATAAGGTCATCCAAGTTTTATGATACATCTCTGGTGGGTAGTGCATCCTTAATAACATCAAGGCCATTGTAAGATGCCTTGCAAAGCCACATCATTCCATCCACTCTCTGTGGCCAGGGTGTGGAATTCTACTAAGAATTCAGCCACATTTCTAGTCCCTTGCTTCAAGGTGGTCAGACAGTTCCTGGATTCTCTGTCATGAACTGGATGAGCAAACCCTTCTTCATTTCACTGATGAAAGCAGAATAAGAAGCACATACTTCAGGCTGTCTCTCCCACACAGCAGTTTCCCCAATCTCTTGCTGGGCCCTTCAGTAAACTAACCAGATACAGATTTTTTTTCTATCATAAGCATAGGATAATAGCTGTAGGTCAAACACTAAAGATACTTGGGTGAGAAATACTTGACACAAGCCTAGGTCTCCACTGTAACGCTCTGGAATGGGACAAATAGTTCACAAGTTAGCTGTTGTAAAATAGCATTAGCATCAGGGACAGCAGAACTACATAAAAGGGGCTTCTACTTGTGGAGAAGCTGACGGGGCTTGAAAACGTGCAGTGAAAGTAGAAATTTTAGCAGTTAACTGGGATACTTAATTTAGCAGAGCATTATTAGTCTCGACTACACAGCAAAGTAATTCATCGTGCCAACCGAGCATAGCTTTGTGGCGAACCATAGCTTGCAGCAAGGTGGTAAACTGAGAAGCTTTATCGGCGCCGCTCATTTTGTCCACTGAGTTTATCATGGCCGGACCATACTGTCATGGAACAGACTCAGACAGAGACAGACAAATAAAGCAAAATATATGTACTTACAATATTTACAGCTTGTACGGGAAGTGGAAATCTGGATACAGACTCACTCTATTAGTTATAAAAATTCTTATTTCATAATAAAAATAAAACAAAATATATATTTTTCAAAAAAAAAGATATAATAAGAGCAGTGACATGCGGTCAGGGGAGGCAGGTGAGGCAGAGCCTCACCTGACATCACGGAAAGAAAAAAATATATAATTATAACATAATTTAAACGGTTTTGTTCATCCAGTGATTTGTACTATAAAGTATTTTGTTTTTCATTTGGCCTTGTCAATGTTGATGATTTTAAAATTCAAAATCGCTGAATTTTCGCAATTTCCCATTCAAATGCTTGAAAGAGAAGTTGGTGAGGCAGCGGCGAACTCAGCCTCACCTTGGATTGCGCAATCCCTCGCTACCTACGCTGCTGCCATGCACTGACAGCATACTGCTGTCTGTATGTCGCCAGTAACATGGTTCAAACACATTTAATATATGAACTGATTTGCCATAGTTCAGCTGATGTATATAATAATGTACAGTGTTTGTTTTTTTTGTTTTTTGTTTTTTTTTGCCCTGCTTGCTGCAGCAAGTAGGGGTCCTCGGACCCTAACAAGATGGAGGACGGACGCGTTACGCATAGTTCACGCACCACATGCCTTGAGCTGCAACGCATGGCTTTCACACAAAAGAAATGTAGGCTTCCCATACATCGCCGTGTTTGTCTGCTCATTGGCTAGAAGTTTACAGTGTCAGAGATTGTCTGCAACTCCACTGGTTGAATCTGGAAGGGTGGAACTTGTGCGTAATGGGTTGACTGTCTGAGACACTCACTGGAACTTCAGGATGCCAGTCACCCCCCAAAGCTCTCATATTGGCCAAACTAGGTGTCAATCAAAAGCTAAGCATCCCGTCTAGCCGTCTGTAGTACATTCAGTGCGATCTAAAATACATTGTGCCTGATTTTGCCCAAAGAAATGAATAAAACAGCCGGAGCTGATCTCAACTAGGAAGACATTACTGCAGAATTTGTGCCTTTGAAGGTCTAATACGCGTTGTGGACCAAATTATTTTTCTGGACTATTTTCACTGGATCTGTACGGACAGAATGAGACCAAGCTAGTGAGGAATGATCGATGTTTGAGCTGCAGAGAGCCTTCAAAATTAAGAAAAGTCAAACTTTAACATTTTGCATTTCTGTACAAAAAGCTCTTTGTGTCAACACTATGGTTCCTGCATGTCAAAACGAGAGTCTAAGCTTTCATTTGATATGTATTGTGGTGAGGTGTGCAGAAGGAACCCTGGATATGCTCCTCTCTTGTGCACTTCACAAGGAGACACTTTTATTTTGACACAGGTACAACATACACATGTGAGCAGTGGCTGGAAGACATCACACATACTACACATCTCACTACTAACCCCTCTCACCCAACTCAACCATAAAAGCACAAAAAATCAGAAACACCAACAACAATGCTAAACAACATGCTAAACACACTTATAACCTCATCACCCCAAACTCCCATGGTGCATTGCAGCACAACTGTTCAGTCTCAGCATATCCCGCTCTGGGATCGCTACAGTATATTGTCAGCAAATTTGATTGTGGAGTGTGTCCATATGGCCGTAATATTTTTGGAAGGTTGCCTTGTCCCGCCGGCGGGACGTAGGAATTGAGAAACGTATATCACATGGAAACACACTGTAGACACCAGAGTCCACACAAGTTCGGAAGACAACTTTCCAAACACTATAGATTCCTCTGAATCTGAAGTATGCAACCCTGCATGGGATTTTTCACTGGACACAGGGGAGGGGGCCTTGGTAGCAGAAAGGTTGCCAACCCCTGCACTAAAAGACTTTAACTAATATCACTTCCCTGATGAGGTATCAATAAAGTTTATCTTATCTTATGGCATTACTGAAGTCTGTGCTCTACATTTGCAGTCTTCAGGTGAGCAGTCTGAGCTCACATGACTTTCCATGGTGAGTATCACAAATGTGATCTAAGGTCAAACTGTCTCTGCTGAACTCAGACAGAAACAGAATTAAACTGATAATGTGTCTGAACAGGATTAAAACTGTTTGTTGTTCATGTGGAGGTTTGATCTTCCCTCAGATCAGCAGACTGTGTCAGAGCCCATACATCCTGCTGACACTTATGCTAACAGAGGCTAATACTAACTCCTGTCCAGCTTATTATTTGGACATTTATTTAAGTTCTGTTTTACTTGCCAAGCTTTGTGTATCAGTTTGTCTGGATCCATATTTCCAGTAGAAACACTGCTCTCTGGTTTGACTCCTTTGTGGCTGTGGTGGGTAACTCAGCTACAAATGTTTAAGGACAACTTATGGATTTATTTTTTTTATTATTCTTATTTGATTTTTTAATCTCTCTCGACATCTCTGCTGTAACTATGATTCTGATTGTACCTGCAGCTGTTCTGAATACTAAGGCTGTGGTACATACAGTATGGGCTTCATGAGTTTCACACTTTATAAGTATTAATTTCGTTGTACTTTGTGTATGATGACAATAAAAGCATTCTTTTCTATTCTATTCTATTAATCTTCAGGACAGTTAATGATGGGAAAGACAATCTGTTCACACGCATGTACACAGGTCACGAGTGTCTCACAGCCACATAAAACCCTTGGATAGAAACATGAGACAGACAGAGAAACGAAGTAGAGCAAAACTGAAACAAACAGAAACTTATCCTGTGCTCTGTATTGCATTGAGGTTATTCCTTGACTTTTAAAATACAGCAACATCAGATATTATCACTTAGCATCCTGTGTGATAACGAACTAAATGTCCTCACATTTGCTGTGCATGGAGTGAGAAGCAGTCTGTAATGTCTGCAGCACTGAGCCACATACAGTAGTGTGTAGGTACAGTGTAGTCAGGTGGTTGTGCTGCCTGAGTTTTTTGTGTTGCTGTTCTTGAACTCTTGTTGTGTCAACCATTTGTCATATCAGCACTTCTCCTAACTGTGATGGAACACAAAGCTTACGTGAGGGAATACAAAAGTATTGCTAACAAATTATGAGAACATTTGCAAAAACAGATAACTCCATCTTCACAAACCTTCAGAAAACTCATTTTTCCGTCATCTGCTGAGACAATATCAATCAAACGTAAGCTATCACTATATTTTTTCATGTCATTTCTACTGAGTCAAATCCTCTCAACCTCAGTTGGATTGATATATCAAGTAAACAACAAAAAAATATTTTTTCAGAAAATCTACAAAAATGGAGTTATCTGTTTTTGCAAATGAACTCTTCAAATGTAAATTGTAAATTGTTTTTCAAAAAATCTCACTGTGAACTTTTGGGGGCTCTGAAAATGACTGGTCTCTTTTTTGTCCCTTTCTGATTTCACACTTGAAACATTTGAACACTGGAAACAAAGTAGACCATAGCAATGTTCATAATCCTAAAAGACTTCTGTGTAACACTGACATAGAATTTCTACCTGATTGAAAAGATGCTGATGATGTTTTATTACATTTACAGTGTTAACAGCTGTAGTGTCACTGCAGGTAACCAGATGAGTAGATCTGAAGTCAGGCTGACTTCAGACATCTCAGACTTTCCTTGTCGATGGGATGGTATTTTGCTGTTCCTCCAGTTTGAGATGTTAATCGAATAATTTCCTGGAAACTGAATCTTTATGCAACGAGTTATACAACAGAGTGAGGAGGGAGGACAGGATGAATCAGAGAGGAGTGAAAGGGGTGAAGGGGGTGAGGAGGCCCTGCTCTCTTTGTGGCTCCCACAGAACCATCTCCAATTACAGGACAAAGACGACTCATTCAGGCCCACAACTCCAACGCTGCAGCTTTGCATGTCTAATGAGCGCTCTACTGAATGCTAAGAGGACCCCGGGGTGCTGCAGAGGCCTCAGCACCCCCCATTCACCACTCACCCACCACCCGGTCCCCCTTGGACCCCTCTGCATTGGGACATCCAGGCTGGGCCTCCTCTCTCTAGACATACTTGCCCTAACAGTTTCCACAGTGGTGACACAACACAGACAAGACAAACAAAATGCAAAGTTTCAAAAATAAGGTTTTATTGCAATTAGGGTAAAAAAAAAAAAAAGCAGTAAGTTGTGGCTGCTTATAATGCTGATGCTGATGCTGTCTGCAAGGTGGAAGAAACTGTCAGGAGGGTTTGGGAAGGCCAAGATTCAGGAGACGATGGACGGAGTACAAGTGGCACAGTGGCTTTGAACATTACACACCACCCATAAGCAGACTGCTCCAAGTTAACCCTTTGATATAGATGGATGCACTTTGCATCCAAATTCACATCCCTTCTTCTTGGTTCGTTTTCTCTCAAAGTATTAATTTCAGTGATACTTGTTGCTTGTCAGTGTAATGCAGTGTTGCAGGAAAAACAATTTTAAGTTTATATGAAACTTAACTATGTATCTGCATACAGCTCTGCATCCATCTTCACACCCATTTTTGTTGTTATTGCAAAGATATGGAATACACAATGCAAGAAAGAGAATAACCACATGCTTGTCATATATTTGTGCATTACAAAATGATTACATTATGAAGACAAATCAAACCTTAGTAAAATAATATCTTTAGTAATTTCTTCACCAATTTTCAGACTCCTGCTTTTCCATTAAGTAAGTGATAAAGTCTTTGTCATTTCATAACAAACTGAATATCCAAATAAACAGAAGAAATTTGCCATTTCAATAAAACTAGTTATTTCTCTGTGTGACAAAGCATAGCCAAGTAAACCACTTACAATTTACTGCAAATGTAAGCATTGTCTCTGGCATAGTTCTGCTTCCCACTTTGTGTGAAAAATAAACACAAAATAATGGATTTGCTTTTCATTGCAATGACTCAAACTCTGTAGTTAAGGTCTGCTGTGTCACTACAAGTAGGCAACAGTCTGTACAAGTGAAGAACTAATTGTTACAGAGCATCACAATGTGACATTCATCTTAATTCTACGGTATCTAATTTTTTTTTTTTTAACATATATTTTTGTCTTTATTAAGAACAGTAGAGATAGACAGGAAAGGGGGGAGAAGAATGGGGAGAGACCTGCAGCACAGGGTCATGAGCCAAACCCATGACCGCTGTGTCGGGAACTATAGCCCTGTTTATGGATTACCCGCTCAGCTAGGTGAGCTATAGGGCCACCCTGGTACCTCCTTTCATATCGCAGCATTTGTACTGTAGGCCATAAAAAACTGCCTTGAAAAAAAATGCAAAAGTCGTTAAAAAGAGGTCATGACACCCAATAACAATGACCTGCTGTAATTTGAGGTCTCCTGTCATAGATCAGATACAGATGTGTGAACTTACTGGGCAGCAGCCTTGTTTGGGTGCTTAACTTCTCAGCTCGGTGGCTGCAGATATATCAACACTGCTGCCTTCAGATGAAAATGGTAATAGTAATGGTCTGCACTTATACAGTGCTTTTCTACCTTTGTGGCACTCAAAGAGCTTTACAATGTTTTCTCATTCACCCATTCACACACAAATGGTGACAGAGCTGCCATGCAAGTTGCTTGGACTGTGGAGGGGCCGGGGATCGAAACACACGATCAGAGGACAATCGCTCTACCACCTGAGCCACAGCCGCCCTGATGTGCCAGTTACTAATAAACCAGGCTAACATAATGTTAGCTATACTAACATCTTTTTAAAAAAATGGTGACTAATTTAAATCCATATAAGTGTTGTCAGTGTGCAACATGTCCATTACTTAATTTTACCTGAACAAACAACATACAAAGCAAAGAAAAGTGTTAATACGCTCACCCAAGTATCTGCTGTCATGACCCTGATGTCACATGACCGTTACAGCTAAACATGACTTCAGACAGAACTGATTCTTTATCAATACCCTGGATGTTTAATGGGAATATGTTATGCAAATTTAAGGATCGGATTTTGAGCAACTTGAATATACATGATTTTAATACTGATTCCTAAATTTGTGAACCTTTAAAAAATGAAAGTTAAAATTAGTTTTTGAAATTTTGATGAGTTGAATTCAAAAGCAAAAGCAAACCAATTCAAACATGTTTTAGTACATTGTGGTAATTTGAAGGAAGTTAATGAACACAAAAGTTTAATACTGAATTTAATAAAGTCCGAAGCTTATGAGAAAGTGCATTCACATTCAAAATAAGTAAAAATGATCTTTAAAAAAGCTTTAAGCTTAAAATGCTGTAGTAGTTACCGTAATGCATTTATATATGTTTAAGAAACAAATACAGCACATAAAAAAATTAATAACAACAGTTTTTTAAGCTGCTACAGTGTGGGAGAAATGTTGAATTTCAAGAAACAAGTAATGTAATTCAACAGAAATAATGCTTTGGGAATACAGTTCATAACTTTATTACAATAAATCTGTTATTCATTAACTAAAAACCCCTGACAGTAAGCAACATCTAGTTGTATTCTACTTTTGTATAAACCACATTACTGTGAGTAAAAGGTAACAGATGTAAAATAACATTTAAATATAATCAAATTTAGAATTCCATAGAATTCCAGAAAAGTCTTGTTTTGTGAATACAGTAATAAATAGTATTTAATAAAAACCAAGTAATAATTTTGTCAGAATAGAAAGCTATATGGGTTTGAACTACATGATGAAAATCAGTATCTTGGAAAAAATGTTTTCATTTTGCCATGGAAAGTTGTAACATGTGTCACAACCGAACTGGGGTGTGAACCCATTGCACGACTCGGGAGACAAAGTTCAAATAAATAATCTTTTAATGACAAAGTCACAAATGAATTGATAAAGGGCGCTGGCTTGGCTGGCAGTCCCGACAGTTCCTGTCTCCCCCAGTTATTGTCTTTTTGTTTCTTGGACAGATGTAACTGTGAATGTAATTTCCCTGTAAGGGATTAATAAAGTATTATTGATTGATTGATTGATGAAAATCGTTCTTACAGAGGAAAAACTACACAACTAAAAATCACTCACTGAGAGGAAAAAACACTCGACGAAAATCTTCTTGTAATACTGCGTAACAAAAAACCCACTCTTACGAGGAAAAGCAACTTTAACTATAGAAAAACGCAAGACAAAGTATCAAAATAACATAAGGCAAGACTGTGGTAAATACAAAGCAAAGTATCAAAAGAACACAACAACCTGACACTGACAGGATGACGTGGCATGGACTGGCATAGGTTCTCTGACTTCAAAAGACAAGACGAACTGGCACAGGACAAAGGGGGACGCAGACTATATATACCCACACACGGTAATGGGAAACAGGTGGAAACAATCAGGGCAGGGCAGACAATCAGACCTGGGGGAAACACAAGGGGAAGGAGCAAGTTACCTGAAATGAGAGTGGAGTTAAATGTCAAAATAAAATAGGAAACCACGACACATTGACACAAGACAAAAACTAAACTTAACACAACTTCTTGGACATGACAACATGTTGAGAATAGTTGGTAATGTTAATATTTTTTAGGTAAAGTTCCATCCATCTATTCATCCATTGTCTTCCACATATCCAGGGTTGGGTCATGGAGGCAGCAGGTGAATGCCAAACATCCCTCTCCCCAGCAACTCTTTCCAGTTCTTCCTGGGGGATCCCGGGGCATTCTCAGGTGATGAGATATATAATCCCTCCCATGAGTTCTGGGTCTACCATGGGATCTCCTCCCACCTGAGCGTGCCACAAAAACCACCAAAGGAAGTCACCCAGGAGGCAACCCAATCAGATGCCCAAACCACCTCCCACTGACTCCTTCAATGCAAAAGAGCAGCAGCTCTATTACGAGCTTCCTCTGGATGTCCAAGCTCCTCACCATATCTCTAATTTTCTGTTACTCATTGTATATTTTGTGTAAAATTGTAGCATTTTTGTGTATAATATTAAAACTTAAACCTAGATATTTGACCCCAACAGTGGCCCTTAGACTGCCTCAATATGACACATCAAATCATCATCATATATTTAACATTTCTGACCCGAGGTTGCACCTTTATCCAACCTAAACTCAACACAAACCTGTTTGCACCTGTTCAAGATTTTAATGACTTTATCCTTTTTTTCTTTTAAAAAATGTTTTATTTAACCTTTATTTAACCAGGTGAGTCCCATTGAGATTGGCATCTCTTTTACAAGGGAGGCCTGGCCAAGAGGGCAGCAACAAGGGTTACTACAATACAACACAAAATATAAAATAAATAATATATAATCACTAAAAGGCATAAATACATGGAATACATACATTACATAAAAACTCATTTAAAGCAGCTACAGACATCTGTTTTTACAGTTTGTAACAAACATTTAAAATCTCCCAAGGCAACAAGGTCAGACAGTTTGAGCGTTTTCTGGATCAGATTCCAGGACCAAGGGGCATTGTAACAAAACACAGTCTTCCCGAATACAGTGAAGGCACGAGGGACTGAGAACAATAAAAATTCCTGGGAGTGGAGGCTATACCCACGAGTAAAGCGAATAAGGAGGCAGTTTAAATAGCCAGGGAGAAGCCCTAAGATGGCTTTGTAGATAAAAATATGCCAGTGGAGCCATCTGTGGTAATATAGTGATGTCAGTCCTGACCCTTCATTATAACCATTAGGTTAAAATCAGGAAAAGATGGCGGTCAGTGCTGAAAGACTCCAAAGTACCTCATATTTGGTTGATCTGTCCGTCCACATAGAACACCCATGAACTAAGATGCTCCTTAACTCAGACAGGATGAGTTTCAAGCTGGCAATAAAAGAAGCAGACAAACAGACGCTGTCTCAGGATGTTGTTTAAATATTTATACTTGTATTGACTTTTTTTTTTTTTTTTTACCAACAAACATGCTTAAGATGGGCTGACTGTCAGACAATCACAGCTGGTAGAAGTCCAACATAGGGCATAATAGTTTCATTAGAATAAGACAATACTTATGATGAAAGAAGTTCATTAGTATGTATTTATAGAAGAAAACTGTCTGACCTCTAATCCCTACCCCCATAGCCCTAGCTTGAACCCTAAACAGGTTTGTCCTAAAGTGAGGACTGGATAAAGTATCATCACAAAGCACATGTCCGTCTATCCACTTTCTTTACAATGCTGTACTGTAGGGTCGAGGGGGCAATGCAGATGTATGTTCCCTATAATGAATTCAAAATCTGTTTTGTATGAACCCAGAACATAAAACATGACCAGGATTAGAAGAAGAGCTTACGTTCAGGAGTGCAACCAGGACAAAAAACAAAACCAGGACCAGTCCTGCGACGAAGACTGAGAAGGGATCAAAATGGGCCCAAGGTCACAACCCGAGGTTAAATTGGGCTGGATCACATCAGAGCTGAGCTCGTCCTCCTGGGATCCAAATACCATCAGTGCCATCACCAAGTCACATACATCTGAAAATCTACTGTCAGGCACCATTGAACCATTGTACTGAACAAACTAATTTAGAATGTGGCTCGCTTTTCTTAGACTTTTTTAAACAGCTGTATCATCACACGCCCTGTTTCTCCTCACCATGTTAACTTGAACATAAGAAATATCCATCACCTACCTCCACCCCTTTTCCCCCTCCTCCCCCCTTTGAGGGTTACGATGGCGAACCGCTACAGTCCTCACAGCTGGGGAAACAACGAATCACATCTCAGGAAGTGAGAGAGGAAGAAGCTGGCTAATGCTTTCCTGTTAAACACGAAAGCACACACACACTCTGAAACACACAGTCAGCCAATCCAAACCATAATTACAGGGTGCAGATGTTCAGCAGTTAAAGTTTCACTGCAGAATGTTAGAGATTCAAAAGGACCAACGCTGAGAAAGACAAAGACCAGGAACAAGAGGACCAGAGCCAAAATAAAGTAGCTTAAAACTAAAGCAGATGAACACAAATCGAAAGACAATGAGGGGAACAAGACAGGACCAAGAAAATGATTAAAACTTCGATAAGGACCAGGATAAAGATAACAACAAATGTTCAGTCACGTCTTTTTATTCTTTACTGGTCCTGTGCTGGTTCAAAATATGGTATATATATATATATATATATGTATATATATATATATATCAGAACCAAGACCAAAAGCAGGACCAGCATCAAGATTAACACTAGAAGAAAGACAAAAATCATGACAAAAAATAGCACTGGTCTTGGTCCTGTTTCAGAGCTAAGCAAGAATTAATTTAGACAAAAATAAGACATGAGCAAAACATGGACCTACTATTGTATAGTGGTCTTGTTCTGATTCAGACATAAAGTCAGGACCAAGTCAAAAATCAAAACTAGAACCAAATCAAAGTCTGACACCATGAACAGGGCAAGAACACGTAGCAATGTCAGGACCAAGACCAGCAGCAGAAACAATGTCAAAAACTATGACAAAAATTAGATTCTCTGATTCAGAAATATGTAAGAATTTAACCTACACATCAAACTCTGTCTATTCTTTTCAACATAGGCTAAAGAGTATTTGTTGTTCCAACACACCGCATTAAACGTGAAACAACACAGTGCAGCTATATTGGAAATGATAATGGACAGCTCCCCCTCGAACTGCCACCTTATCGTGGTGGGGGAGTTTGTGTGCCCGAATTATCCTAGGAGCTATGTTGTCTGGGGCTTCATGCCCCTGGTAGGGTCACCCAAGGCAAACAGGTCCTAGGTGACGGGACAGACAAAGGGCAGTTCAAAAACTCCTATGATGAGAACGAAATCAAGGGTAGTGACGTCGCCTGGCATGGCGCAGCCGGGGCCCCACCCTGGAGCCAGGCCTGGGGTTGGGGCTCGTATGCAAGCGCCTGGTGGTTGAGCCTCTGCCCATGGGGCCCGGCTGGGCACAGCCCGAAAGGTCGACGTGGGCCCACCCTCCTGTGGACCCACCACCCGCAGAGGGAATCATAAGGGTCAGGTGCAGAGAGGACTGGGTGGCGGCCGAGGGGGACTGCCTCAGTGACCTGGTCCGCGCACACAGCCTCTGGTTTTTGAGACGTGGAACGTCACCTCGCTGGGGGGGAAGGAGCCTGAGCTTGTGCGGGAGGTTGAGCAATATCGACTAGATATAGTCGGCCTCACCTCCATGCACAGCCTGGGCTCCGGAACCCAACTCCTGGAGAGAGGCTGGATGCTCTCTGGCATTGCCCGAGGCGGCGGGCTGGAGAGAGGCGGCGGGCTGGAGTGGGCTTGCTTATTGCCCCCCAGCTCAGCCGCCACGTGTTGGAGTTTACCCCAGTGAATGAGAGGATCGCGTCCCTACGCCTCCGGGTTGGGGACAGGTCTCTCACTGTTGTCTCGGCCTATGGGCCCAACAGCAGTGCAGAGTACCCGGCCTTCTTGGAGTCCCTGGGAGGGGTACTAGATAGTGCCCCGACTGGGGACTCCTTTGTTCTACTGGGGGACTTCAACACCCACGTGGGCAATAACCGTGAGACCTGGAGAGGGGTGATTGAGAGGAACAACCTCCCCGATATGAACCCGAGTGGTGTTTTGTTGCTGGACTTCTGTGCTAGCCACGGATTGTCCATCACAAACACCATGTTCGAGCACAAGGATGTCCACATGTGCACGTGGCACCAGGACACCCTAGGCCGGCGGTCGATGATCGACTTTGTAGTTGTATCATCGGACCTCCGGCCGTGTGTCTCGGACACTTGGGTAAAGAGAGGGGCAGAGCTGTCCACCAATCACCACCTGGTGGTGAGTTGGATTCGCTGGCAGGGGAAGAAGCTGGTCAGACTGGGCAGACCTAAGCGTATCGTGAGGGTCTGTTGGGAACGTCTGGCGGAACCCTCTGTCAGCAGAGTTTTCAACTCCCACCTCCGGGAGAGCTTCTCCCAGATTCCGAGGGAGGTTGGAGACATGGAGGCTGAGTGGTCCATGTTCTCCTCCTCCATTGTCGCTGCGGCCACTCGTAGCTGTGGTCGTAAGGTCTCTGGTGCCTGTCGCGGCGGCAATGGTAGCAGCCGGAAGTAAGAGATGCCGTCAAATTGAAGAAGTAGTCTTATCGGTCATTTTTGACCTGTGGGACTCCTGAAGCAGCTGACGGGTACCGGCAGGCCAAGCGTGCAGATGCAGAGGCAACAACCCGGGTCTGGGAGGAGTTCGGGGAGGTCATGGAGGAGGACTATCGGTCGGCCTCGAAGAAATTCTGGCAAACCGTCCGGCTCCTCGGGAGGGGAAAGCCGCTCTCCACCAGCACTGTCTTTGGTGCGGGTGGGGACCACCTGACCTTGACTGGGGAGGTCGTCGGGCGGTGGAAGGAATACTTCGAGGGTCTCCTCAATCCCGCCGTCACGTCTTCCGAAGAGGAAACAGAGACTGTGGACTCACCCATCACCTGGACTGAAGTCACCGAGGTGGTTAGAAAGCTCCCCGGTGGCAGGGCTCCGGGGTGGATGAAATCCGTCCTGAGTACCTCAAGACTCTGGATGTTGTGGGACTGTCCTGGTTGACACGTCTCTGCAACATCGCGTGGCGGTCAGGGACAGTGCCTCTGGATTGGCAGACCAGGGTGGTGGTCCCTCTGTGTAAGAAGGGGGACCGGAGGGTGTGTTCCAACTACAGAGGGATCACACTCCTCAGCCTCCCCGGTAAGGTCTATTCCAGGGCACTGGAGAGGAGGATCTCACCGATAGTCGAACCTCGGATTCAGGAGGAGCAGTCTGGTTTTCGCCCCGGTGGCAGCACACTGGACCAGCTCTATACCCTCCATCGGGTGCTCGAAGGCTCACGGGAGTTCGCCCAACCAGTCCACATGTGTTTTGTGGATCTGGAGAAGGTGTTCGACTGTATTTCTCGTGGCATCCAGTGGGGGGTGGTTCGGGAGTATGGGGTGCGGGGCCCTCTGTTAAGGGCTGTCTGTTCCCTTTATGACCACAACAGGAGTATGGTTCACATTGCCGGTTGTAAGTCAGACCTGTTCCAAGTGCACGTTGGCCTCCGCCAGGGTTGCCCGTTGTCACCGGTTCTGTTCATTACTTTTATGGACAGAATTTCTCGGCGCAGCCAGGGGGAGGAAGGGGCTCGGTTTGGGAACCACAGAAATTCATCTCTGCTGTTTGCAGATGATGTTGTTCTGTTGGCTTCATCAAATCAGAACCTCCAGGGTGCAGTGGGGCGGTTTGCAGCCGAGTGTGGTGCGAGTGGGATGAGGATCAGCACCTCCAAGTCCGAGGCCATGGTTCTCGACCGGAAAAAGACGGCTTGCCCTCTCCGGGTCGGTGGAGAGTCCTTGCCTCAAGTGGAGGAGTTCAAGTATCTCGGGATTTTGTTCACGAGTGAGGGGCAGATGGAGCGTGAGATTGACAGACGGATCGGTGCAGCGTCTGCAGTGTTGCGGTTGCTGTTCCGAACCGTCGTGGTGAAGAGAGAGCTGAGCAAGGCAGCAAAGCTCTTGATTTACCAGTCAATCTACGTCCCAACCCTCACCTATGGTCATGAGATCTGGGTAATGACCGAAAGAACGAGATCGCGGATACAAGCGGCCGAAATGAGTTTCCTCCGCAGGGTGGCTGGGCGCTCCCTTATAGATAGGGTGAGGAGCTCGGTCATGCGGGGGGAGCTCGGAGTAGAGCCGCTGCTCCTCCACACTGAAAGGAGCCAGCTGAGGTGGCTCGGGCATCTGTTTCAGATGCCTCCTGGACGCCTCCCTGGGGAGGTGTTCCGGGCGCGTCCCACCGGGAGGAGGCCTTGGGGAAGACCCAGGACACATTGGAGAGACTATGTCTCTCGACTGGCCTGGGAACGCCTGGGGGTCCCCCCGGAAGAGCTGGAGGAGGTGTGCACGGATCGGGAAGTCTGGGCGGCTCTGCTAAGGCTGCTGCCTCTGTGACCCGACCCCGGATAAGCGGGAGAAGATGGATGGATGGATGGATGGATGGATAATGGACAGATGTAAAATAGGGTTATAGACCAGGAATCACAAGTCAGTAACAAGTGTCTCATCTATTTGGATCTCGTAGTGCCACATCTACAACACAGAGAGCTGACAATGTTTTTGATGCTTGTGGAATGTTGTCCCAGTTTTCCTGAAGGGTTTTGCAAAGTTGGTTGACATTTTGAAGACAAATCATTTTGTCATACAGTCTGAAAGGATTTCTTAATTGAAAAAGGGTGAAGTTGTGGAAATTTAATTTCCTGACTCGTCAGCATCCAGCATGCAGCAGCCCATTTACATCTTTCTCTGTCATCTGTGGCATCGTGCCATTTGAGTAAAGCTACCTTTAGAAATTCACTGATCAAAGGAATGTCTGTGTACTGGTCTCACTATGTGATCATCCATCCATCCATTCATTATCTCTACACCTCTTAATCTTCACTAGGGTCGTGGGAGGCTGGAGCCTATCCCAGTTGACTCAGGGCGAAGGCAGGGGACACCCCGGACAGGTCGCCAGTCTATCACAGGGCTACATATAGAGACAGACAACCGAGCACACTCACATTCACACCTGCGGACAATTTACAATCACCAATTAACCTCAACATGTTTTTGGACTCTGTGGGAGGATGCCAGAGAAACCGGAGAGAACCCACGCTGCACGGGGAGAACGCCACACAGAAAGATCCCAGTGTCCCCACCGGGACGCAAACCGGCAACCTTGCAGCCCACTATGTGATCATGGTCCTTGAAAATCACACCTTACGAGAGTGTAGATTAACTCAATGGTCGTAAATTTGTTAAACAGCTGAAAACTTTTTGGTGTATAGCTGGCGAAATGTAACCCTTGGTTAACCATAACAACTGAAATGAGATTTTCACCATTGGTCTTCACTCAAAAAAGAAGAGCATTTGCAATTTGCAATTTTGTTCAGTGTAATTAAGACAAAGACAAGAAAGAACCAACTAAACCAGGACCTGTTTCTGTACAGGCGGTCAGAATTAAGCCTAGGACCAGGACCAGGAGAAGGACCAATAACCCAGACGAAAACAATCAAGCTCCAAAAGTTATGGATAAAAAAAACCAACAACAACAATTTGATGGACTCACTGTCTTATTTTAAAAAACACATTTTTTGAGTTTTGACAGCTTCATCAATCTTTGCTTCCTCAAATTAATGTTTAAATGCCTTAATAAATCAGTGCCACAGCCACTCTGTGGACTTATCCATAGACAGGATGGCAGCAGGTCACCAGAAGTTCCACCAACAACAATTGCAAAATAGCATACTGCAGAACTACATTTGGTCAGACAGCCTTTTCAATCAAAGGCTGTCCCATCTGGAACACATTACCAAATTAAATTAGTATTTTAGCAGATTTAACCTTGACGGCTGAATTTATTTCCAATTATTAAAAAAAAAAATTAAAAATTGCATCAACCGGCAGTGGAGGAACACAGACGCTGTTTTGGCTACTTTTGGGAGCGGAAGCAGTTTGATGCGAATTTGCGTCAATCGGCGTAAAGGGGTTAAAAACTTTCACAGCAAAAGTTAAGAACTGCCTGAAAGAAAAACAAGAATGTACCCACTTATGACATGTATATGATCAGACTGACTGTCGATTGTGCCATTTGTGTGTGTGTGTGTGTGTGTTTGTGTGTGTGTGTGTGTGTGTGTGTGCGGGTTGGTGGGTGGGGGACTATAAGTTTATAATGTTGTCTGTGCTGTTTTTTATTGGTGTTGTTGGTCCTTTGTCTATTTTTACTGAAAAGCCCAACCAGGGACGGGAGTTGAAAATTAGCTTAATGCTATACACTCTATATGCAATTCATCAGATGTTTTCTATGTAAAAATGCATGGTCCCTGATCAAACAGATAAATAAAATAAACCAGAGAAGAACCAGGACCATGAACAGGAGAAGGACTGATAACCCAGATGAAAACCAGAGAAGGACCAGGACCAGGCCCAGTACCAGTTCACATACATAAAGTCTGACTCCATCTCTTTATAGCTGCATCATGTCTTTAGTTGGAAATATTCTTCATGTCTGCTGCTTACTTTTATGTACAACTTTTCTATAAAAACCCTGAATTTGAAATATGCTTTTGTTTGTTGCTTTGGACTGTGTAACATTTTGACATGCTTGGAAGTTATTTTCTCTCTGTGTTTGTGGATGTTTTCTGTTCTTCAGTTTCAGAGTTGTTCTGCTGCTTGGTTCCCTCATTTCCCTCAAACTGTTGTCATGGTGACGCTCAGCTATGCAGAGTCTGAATACAGTCAGTAGCTCTGAGGAAAGAGGCCTTTGTTACCCACAACCCCCATCACCTCCTCCCACATCCTCCTCTGTCCTCCCCCTCCACACTTTCTGTTCATCTCAGCTCCATTTTCAGCAAAGTAGAAACTAACTGTGGACTGGTCACATGTCCAACAGCAGTATGGATCCAATATGGTCCCAGTATGGTCCAAGTTTATCCAGCATGATCCCATTTTTAATCTACTGTTTTCCCAGTATAACCCCATATACTTCCAGTAAAATGTATATACCAATGTGCTGCCTGCTTACACTTCATTGGGATCTTACTGAGAATGTATAAAAATGATACTGGCATCATATTATGGGATGAAAGTGGAAATATTGCACTATATCGATATACTACATCCAATAAGATTAAACTTTTAATCTATCATGGGGCCAATATAATTCCAACATTTTTGCAATTGCATTTAATATCCCAGTATGCTGCCAATTTGTAGATTCTCAACATATTATTTAGAAATTTTAACCTATTATTTTGGAATCAGTGAAAACCACACTGACACCCCTATAGTGGTATTTTCCTGGAGTAATATATTGGTATAGTGTTGGTAACCACATTGGGATGGTAGCAAAACAATACTAGTGCCACACTGGAATCAAAAAATGGGGTACATTCTATGGATATGCCATGATATTATCTGTGACACCTGTCTGTCTGCTGTATGAATGTGCAGCCTTTCTAGTCTGAATGAGGTGTGCTTGGTGTGTTTTACTTTTCCCTTCCCCTCTTCCCATTTGTCTCTCTCATACCTGGTCTTCAACAATCAGTACTCCTGCCCGTCAACTCACAACTTGCAACTCTTGTGCTTTGGAGACACTCATTTGGATCTTGCTGCAGTCTGGTGATGCAGGAATTGAATAAACTCCAAGGAGAAACTGCTACAAGCAGCTAGAAGCGACAAACATTCGCTTACAATAGATATGAAATTGTAGAGCAAAAATGTTGGAGTGATACACAAAGATTGCTGGCACGACTTTTACAAAAGAGTGACCAGGATGCATTTTCAGACATGAAGCCTACACTTTCATTTGCCAACACATTGATGAAATAATGTGAAAGTCTGTAAATGGCTTATAATAATCCTACATCAACACCAGTCTCTGCTGGATTGTGCTATTGAGTTTGTACTCGCTCATATGTACATTTAAATACTGGCCTTGCTTGTCCCAATTTGTTTTTCTGCCTGACAGCTATATACAGTTAAAACCACAAGCTTACACACACTGTATAAAAAAACATAAAACCTTTCTTCCCTCACTATCTGACATTCCCCTTTCCCTCAAAAGGCCTCACCCCTTTGCCAGGCCACAGATGAAAATAAGAACTGTGTTTTTAATCTGTTTTGCCTGGTTAATTAAAGGTCAAATAAAAATAAAATAAATCAGACTAAACTTTTCCTGTTTTAGGTCAGTTAGGATTACCAAAATTATTTCTATTTGTTAAATGCAAGAATAATGAGAGAGAATATTTTGTAGAGATTTTTTTTTTAATTGATTTTTTTTTTTTTACTACTTTCTTCAACATCAGAAGTTTACATACACTAAGATTACTATGCCTTCAAACTATTTGGGAAAGCCCAGATGATGATGTCATGGCTTTGGTAGCTTTTACTTGGTTAATTGAGTTAACTGGAGGCACACCCGTGGATGTATTTGAAGGCATACCTCAAACACACTGCTTCCTAACCCTAACCCTAATCCTTAAATAGGAAAAGTTGATAAAAGATAACTTTATTGATCCCACAGTGGGGAAAGTTCACTGTTACAACAGCTCCAAAAAAAGTGTACAGTCAGTGCAAGAATAATTGGGAACACCCAGTGCAAAATGTAGGAAAGAAACAGAAACAGAAAACAGAAAACACACAGTGCAAAACTTGCAAGAGAAAAAAACGTTATATACAGAAGATGTTTTTTTTGTTGTTGCTTTTTAAAAAAAAGAAGACTATATACATATATATACATACATGTCCCCTTTTGAACTGCCACCTTATCGTGGTGGGGGAGTTTGTGCGTCCGAATGATCCTAGAAGCTACGTTGCCCGGGGCTTCATGCCCCTGGTAGGGTCACCCATGGCAAATAGGTTCTAGGTGACGGGACAGACAAAGAGCAGTTCCAAAACCCCTATGATGACAACAAAATCAAGGACCGTGACGTCGCCGGGTATGGCACAGCCGGGGCCCCACCCTGGAGCCAGGCCTGGGGTTGGGGCTCGTATGCGAGCGCCTGGTGGTCGGGCCTTTGCCCACGGGGCCCGGCCGGGCTCAGCCCGAAATGTGGACTCACCACCCGCAGAGGGAGTCATAGGGGTCGGGTGCAGAGAGGACTAGGTGGCACTCGAGGTGGGTTGCCTCGATGGCCTGGTCCGCATACACAGCCTCTGCTTGTTGGGACGTGGAACGTCACCTCGCTGGGAGGGAAGGAGCCTGAGCTTGTGCGGGAGGTTGAGCAATATCGGCTAGATATAGTCGGCCGCACCTCCACGCACAGCCTGGGCTCTGGAACCCAACTCCTAAAGAGAGGCTGGACGCTCCATTTCTCTGGCGTTGTCCGCGGGAAGAGACGGCGGGCTGGAGTGGGCCTGCTCATTACCCCCCAGCTTAGCCGCCACGTGTTGGAGTTCACCCCAGTGAACGAAAGGGTCGCGTCCCTACGCCTTCGGGTTGGGGACAGGTCTCTCACTGTTGTCTCGGCCTACGGGCCCAACAGCAGTGCAGAGTACCCAGCCTTCTTGGAGTCCCTGGGAGGGGTATTAGATAGTGCCCCGACTGGGGACTCCTTTGTTCTACTGGGGGACTTCAACGCCCACGTGGGCAGCGACAGTGAGACTTAGAGAGGGGTGATTGGGAGGAACGGCCTCCCCGATCTGAACCCAAGTGGTGTTCTGTTGTTCGACTTCTGCGCTAATCACATTTTGTCCATCACGAACACCATGTTCGAGCACAAGGGTGTCCACATGTGCAAGTGGCACCAGGACACCCTAGGCCGGAGGTCGATGATCGACTTTGTAGTTGTATCATCAGACCTCCGGCCGTGTGTTTTGGACACTCGGGTAAAGAGAGGGGCCGAGCTGTCCACCGATCACCACCTGGTGGTGAGTTGGATCCGCTGGCAGGGGAAGAAGCTGGCCAGACCTGGCACCCTAAGCGTATCGTGAGGGTCTGTTGGGAACGTCTCACGGAACCCTCTGTCAGCAGGGTCTTCAACTCCCACCTCCGGGAGAGCTTCTCCAAGATCCCGAGGGAGGCTGGAGACATGGAGGCTGAGTGATCCATGTTCTCCTCCTCCATCGTCACTACGGCCGCTCGTAGTTGTGGTCGTAAGGTCTCTGGTGCCTGTCGCGGCGGCAATCCCCGAACCTGGTGGTGGAAGCCCGAAGTAAGGGATGCCGTCAAGCTGAAGAAGGAGTCTTACCTGTCATTTTTGGCTTGTGGGACTCCTGAGGCAGCTGACAGGTACTGGCAGGCCAAGCGTGCGGCAGCTCGAGCGGTCGCAGAGGCAAAAACTCGGGTCTGGGAGGAGTTCGGGGAGGCCATGGAGGAGGAGTATCGGTCGGCCTCGAAGAAATTCTGGCAAACTGTCCGGCGCCTCAGGAGGGGAAAGCATCTCTCCACCAACACTGTTTACAGTGCAGTACAGTGGCTGGGCGCTCCCTTAGAGATAGGGTGAGGAGCTCAGTCACGCGGGAGGAGCTCGGAGTAGAGCTGCTGCTCCTCCACATCGAAAGGAGCCAGTTGAGGTGGCTCGGGAATCTTTTCCGGATGCCTCCTGGACGCCTCCCTGGGGAGGTGTTCCGGGCACGTCCCACCGGGAGGAGACCTCGGGGAAGACCCAGGACACGCTGGAGGGACTATGTCTCCCAGCTGGCCTGGGAACGCCTAGGGATCCCTCCGGAAGAGGGACTCAGGCATACATTAGATTTACTCACCAAGAAGCCACCCATCCCACACCATGCCAGCTTGTAGCCTGTTCCCAACCATGCTGTTGGTCAGAATGAATGAGTCGTGTGTTGACCCAGACCACATTGCAACAATGTTGCTTAATTGCAGTTACGCATCACAGACGATCTGTGCATTGATTGAAGGAAAATGCTTCCTGTTTACATAAACAAATTCATCTTGTGATGGTGCCTTTATAGCAATGTGTGTGCTGTCGATAGCTCCGATTACATTAGGAAAACTGGCCTTCGCTGCAAATTGCACTTTTTTGTCGTCCTGTTCAACTGCAGTGTATGGGAATTTGATAAACCTGGCTGACATTTGGAGCGTTCTATCCTACACAGCTGGTATGGCTCAGCTCAGTGTCGACTAGCACAGTCCCAATCGGCCAGCTCCCTCTGAAATGATCCTGTGGCTAGGAAACCCAGTGTGGTCAGCACCTGTATGGGCACAGGTAGGACATGGCTCCTGGCCATGTTGCACTCCTAAATGGCTCCGCGCACAGTTCCAAGAGGACTGCTCTCAGGAACCTAAAGCGGCTGATGAGCCAGTCATCAATCCTGAGCCAAAAAATCCTCTTGGTCTCCGAAAACCCGTTCTCTTGGCACTGCTCCATTGGCAATATCCTCTAACAGTGCCAAAGCTACCATTGTTGTTAACGGTATCTTCTGCACCATTTTACACATACTTTTATATCCAATCATCTGACTGCAAACACCTGGGTGTGTTAATTGTTCATCTGTGTATCTCTGATGTGCGCATCACTTTGAGAAATGACTATGATTTTTTTTACATGATTGTTTACATTTTTACCTTCCCAGCATCATCTCTGAGTGTCACCAACGACTCAAAAGCAATAGAAACGTGCGTACACTAGTCAAGAAGTTGGCATGGAGGACCGCACATTTCCACGATCATTTCACTCTTGACACATCTGAACGTAAGTGTGGAAAAGTGCGTACGCCAAGTTTTTGTGCAGATGCACCCTTTGTACATCAGGCCCCTGGTCTCCAGGATTACCTCTATGCCTGCCTGCTACGCCAGTCGACCCAGTCCAATAGTCAGCTCACATCTTAAAGATCCTCTCTACATCTAGTAATATTAAACTTTATTGTATTATAGTGTCAGTATAATCCCAATGTATTCCTTGTAAAATGCATATCCCAATTCACCGTCAGTTCAAACATTATTGGGATCATACTCAGATTGTTCTGACATTCTAGTGGAATGAAAGTGGACTCTTCCTGAAAATGTATTGGTGATGTGTCAGTAATATAATGGGATCATTCTGGGAGCACTGGAATTATGCAGTTAAAGATATTGAGACTGTAGTAGGTAGAAAAGTTCTGGGAAAAGAATAGGACCGTATTTGGACCCCACTGGAAACACAATAATAATAATGCAGTGACAGAATACTGGTGCCACACTGGAATCAAAATTACATTTTACTATGGACATATTGGTATACATTTTTAATATTACCATGATGACAGAAGGAATTGGTGGATATAATGGGAATATGCTGAGGCAAAAATTAGAATACATTCCAGCTTCAATTCTATGTATTAGGACTACAGGTCAAAAGCACTGGAGTTGTACTCAGATTAGATTAGATTAGATTAGTTTATTTGCAAGGGGACAGCGCAATTTCATAAAACACATGATTACACATGGTTAAAAAAAAGCCAGAATTAGCCAGAAGGCTAGTTTTCATCTGTAGTCCCCTGGCCATGATGTGAAACAGGCAGTAAAACTATAATTTAAAAAAGAAGAAAAGAAAAGAGAAAAGAAAAGAAAAGAAAAAGCACACAATACATGTACAATATAATACAAGATACATAAACAACACTTACGATACAATTAAGAAAAAAATGCAACATCACAGCATAACATTTTGTGATAATATCAAACATCACAACAGCCATCTTTTAGTGCTGGCAGCTGTAGGTGTTGATGAGCCACATTTTCAATTTTTTTGTGAAGGCCTTGTATGTTGGAAGCAGTTTTACCTCCCACACACCTGCACTCCTGACTGACCAGGCCGACTGACTGAAAGTGCTCCTGCGCAGAGGAATGTAGCAGTCACCTCTGGCAGAGCCTCGAGTGATCCGCTCAAGGCTGTTTCTTTGACTGATGAACTCTGCCAGAGGATCTGGAGCCAGTTTATGCAGTACTTTATAGGCCAGTTTTAAGTCTGCAAATGTCTGAAAACTGTCCCAATTTAAAATACTGTATTTTTAAAAAATTGCACAGTGATGACAGTGCCTAGGTTTTTTATTCATAACTTTAATTGCTTGTTTGTACAAGATTTCCAATGGTTTTTTTTTAGCTCAGACAAGCCTGGGACCAGCTGGTCAGGCAATAGTTCAAGTGGCTGAAAATCATTGAATGCAAATACATTTGCACGGCTTCAGCTGACATTTCATTTCGAATTGCACGAAAATTTGCAAGATTAAACTTGAATATTTTACGTAATTTACCAATATGAGCTTTAAAGGAAAGATCTGAATCTATTATTATCCCAAGATATTTATATTGGCTGACAATTTGTATTTTTTCTCCATTAACATGTATGTCAGGATCAGATGATACTCTATTTGTTTTAGTGAAATACATGCCGACAGTTTTAGAAACGTTTAGCTGCAAACAGTTCTCCTGCAGCCAAGTTGTAACGCAGGACATTGTTTTAATAAGTTTAGCAGCAACAGTGTCTTTGGTGTTACCATGAACAAAGAAGACAGTGTCGTCTGCATACATCAAGCATTCTGCTTCAGAACAAGCAGTGGGCAGATCATTAATATAAAGACTAAATAAAAGGGGGCCTAATATTGACCCCTGAGGGACTCCAGTGGTTAGCATACGAGAGTCAGATCTGCAGTTGTTTACTGATACAGATTGTGTTCGATCATGCAGATATGAATCAATCCAGCTCACAGTGTTTCAAGAAAAGTTAAATTCTGAGAGCTTGGTAAGGAGAACAGAGTGATTTACTGTATCAAATGCTTTCCTGAGGTCCAAAAACACAGCCCCTACAACTCCACCCTTATCGAGAAAGAATTTTACTTTCTCAATAAAGAGGCATGTAGCCGTTTCAGTGGAATGCTTGGATCTGAAACCAAACTGCATGGCGTGGAGAGAGGGGGAGCTGCTGTTTAAGTGATGGACAATCTGCTGTGCCACCCATTTTTCTGCGATTTTGGAAATGGACGGAAGAATGCTTATTGGGCGGTAGTTGTGCAGAGAAGTTGTGTCACCGGATTTAAATACAGGGGTTACAATTGCAGATTTCCAGGCCTTTGGAAAGCGACCCAGTAAAATTGAAAGATTAATGATTGAGGCAATAGGAGTGGCAAGAGCTGAACCTAGGTCTTTGAGCATGTTTGAGTCCATTCCAAAAACATCTTTTGCTTTAGATGCTTTGAGTGATCAAATTAAGTCAATAACCTTAGTCTCAGTAATATTTGTATGAGTAAAAGACTTTGTTGCAGATAATGCAGGGTATTCCCTCCTTTGCTTTACTGTAAACTTATCAGAAATTTCTGACACAGACTCAATGAAGTAGTTGTTGAAAGCATCAGCCATCGCTTGAGGTTCTGTCAAGATATTTCCATTTAATTGAATTTGCATTAGTTTCATTTTGTGTTTTTTTTGGGAACCACCCAATAGTTTTTTAATATAATTCCAGGTTATTTTAGAATTCCCCCTCGCACTATTCAAGGCAGAAATGAAAAAGTCAGCTTTAGATTTTCTTCTTTCTTTCACTTCCCTATTTCTCAACGAAATAAATTGGTGTCTGTTGTGTCCTGATTTGATTAACAACTTCAAAGAGTGATCTCGTTCTTTCATGAGTTTCAGAATAGATTTATTTAGCCAGGGAAGGCCATTCTTTCTAGCTTTTTGTTTAATTATCCGTGTAAATTGTAGAATAATTTGTTGTATTTTGTTGGCCATATTAGAACAATCCATGTCTAAATTTTTGCCACTGAGAAATTCATCCCAGTTTATTTCTTTGATTGAATCTTGGAAGTTTTGTTGTTCCTGTTTTGGTATCCTATAGACTTCAGTGGCAGCCAAGGGTTTGAAGTGCTTTTTATTTAATTTTCTTGTGACCATTATAAGATTATGATCAGATATACCTGTGAGCATATTATATGACTTCAAGATCCTTTCTGGTCTATTAGTAAAAGTTAGATCAATCTGGGTGCTAGTGGAGTTTGTAATTCTTGTAGGGCCATTAACTACCTGAGTCATATCCACATCATCCATAACCTTTTTCATTTTTTTCCTAACTTTGTTTACTTCCCAATTAACATTTAAGTCACCCATTACTATCACCTCTTTTGCAAGATTGAATTGTTTCAATAAATTTTCCAGCTTTTCAAAATAATCCACATTTGAGGAAGGAGGCCTATAAATAACTACAAGAATAAAAGACATTTGCTGTGACAAGGAAACAGTTAGTCCAACAAATTCTAATCCATTCTCATCTGTGACATGTATCTCATTACAATTAAAAGTGTCCTTGGCATAAATCATAACACCTCCTCCTTTAGAACCCTGTCTGTCTTTTCTGAAAATGTTATAACCAGGTACAGAAAGCATTGCTGAAGGTGAAGATTCACGAAGCCATGTCTCAGATACGCAAAGGAAGTCAATATTAGAGTCAGTGAGAAGGTAATGGACCTGATCACTTTTAGTTAGAATACTTTGTATATTTAAGTGTGCACAAAGAATGCCTTTTGGTTTATGTATTGAACCCCATATTAGTTTAGAGTTATTAACGGTTTGAAACATCCTGAATTTACGGTGTTTTGTTATTGCAGGATTTGGCAGCCTCCTGTTTTTTGTATTGGCAATATAATGAAAACATACAATAGAAACTGTACCATCCATGCATTCATCCATTTTCTTCTGCTTGGTTGGGTCACAGAGGCAGCAGATGAAGTAGGTCACTCCAGACGTCCCTCTCCCTGGCAACACCTTCCAGTCCTTCCTGGGGTATCCCAGGCGTTCCCAGGCCCGGGAGTTCTGGGTCTACCCTGCAGTCTCCTTCCAGGTGGATGTGCTCAGAAAACCCCCAAAGAAAGTCTTCCATCTGAATCAGATGTCCAAATTACCTCAGCTGACTCCTTTGGATGCGGATGTCCGAGCTTCTCACCCTATCTCTAAGGCTGAGCCCAGCCACCCTAAGGAGGAGACTCATTTCAGCCACTTGTACCCGCAATTTTGTTCTTTCAGTCACAACCCAGAGCTCATGACATAGGTGAGGGTTGGGATGTAGATGGACTGGTAAATCGAGAGCTTAGCTCCCCCTCCACCACAATGGTCCGGTACAACGCACACACTACTGCTGATGCTGCACCAAGCCACCTGTCCATCTCATACTCCATTTTCCCATCACTCATGGACAAGAGATACTTAATCAAATCAAATCAAACTTATTGTCATTTTGCTGTACATACACAGTAGTACAGGAAAGATGAAAGAGTGCTTCTTCAGGATTCAATAACTTAAAGCAAATTAAATAAACAAGTGTTTGCATATCGAGATCAGGAGTTCAGCATTCTGACAGCTTGTGGAATGAAGCTGTTGATCATTCTGGAGGATCTTCCTTTAATGCAACCCAAAAGTTTGCCTGATGGCAGCAGTTCAAACAGTTTATGGAGAGAGTGTGTGGAGTCCCTGACAATGTTCAGTGCCCTGCTCCTGCAGTGGCTCTGGAAAAGTTCTTGGACAGAGGGGAGGGAAACTCCGATGACCCTCTCAGCTCCTCTAAATATTCTCTGTAGGGTTTTTCTGTCTGACATACGGCAGCTGGAGTACCATGCTGAGATGCAGGATGTCAGGACGCTCTCCACCACACATCTGTAGAAAGTCCTGAGGATGCTGGCAGGGAGAGAGGCTTGTTTCAGCTTCCTCAGGAAATGCAGTCTCTGCTGGCACTGTTTGACACTGCAGTGTTTCTATTCCAGCTCAGGTCCTGCGAGATCTGCACTCTGAGGAACTTGATGTTCTCCATTCTCCTGTGCAGCCACTGATGCTGAGAGGGGCATGCTCAGGGCGTGACCTCCGGAAGTCGACGATCCTCTCTTTCGTTTTGTCCATGTTGAGCAGCAGGTTGTTCATGCGGCACAAGCCCTCTAGGTGTTTCACTTCATCTCTGTACATTGATTCTTTGTGCTCATGAATGAGTCCCACTACTGTGGTATCATCAGCAAACCTGATGATCTGGATCCCCTCATGTGTGGTTGCACAGTCGTGTGTTAGTAGTGTAAACAACAGAGGACTGTGTACACAGCCTTGAGGAGATCCAGTGTTCAGCGTGATGGAGTTGGAGATGTTCTTTACTCGGGCAGACTGGGGTCTTTCGGTTAGAAAGTCCATGACCCAGAGACATGTGGCGGTATCCAGGCCGAGTAGAAGGAGATTCTCTATTAGTCTCTGGGGGATGATGGTATTAAACGCTGAGCTGAAATCAATGTACAGGATTCTAGCATAGGTGTCTTTATTTTCCAGGTGTGTGATGACTGAATGCAAGGTGGTGGATATTGCATCCTCTGTGGAGTGGTTGGGATGGTAAGCGAACTGAAGGGGGTTGTGGAGATGAGTGTAATTGGTGGCAAACGGCAAGGGAAAGAGGTGTGGGGTAGAGCTCAGGAGATTAGTGTCAGATGAGTTGATGGGTCCAGGTGCTGCTGCTCTGCCTAATTGTGGATATGCTTGTGCACATAGTAGGGTGCTGGCCCTCAGAAGAGAGAAGAAAGCCAAGGAGGAGGAACTCTGCCTGCGTTGGGGAGATAAAAGACGCTGACTGGAGAGCGCGTGCTGCAGGAGCCGGGCCGCTGCAGACACACGGCCGCTTTATGTTGTTTCTTTGTTTTGTTCTTGGTTTTGCGCCTTACGGCAAATAAAAGACAGTGGACCAACGGCAATTCGTGTGTCTGTGCTGGGAGAACTCACAGAGGTAGCAAGATGGCTACAGGGGTCCAGCGATGCAGGAAGGCTGGATGTGATGTGTGGTTTGACAAGTCGTTTAAAACACTTCATCACAGTGGATGTCAGTGCGATGGGGCGACAGTCATTCACACAGGCTACAACTGACTTCTTTGCCACTGGAACTATGGTGGATGTCATGAAGCATCTGGGAACAATGGCTTTACTGAGGGTGAGGTTGAAAATGTCAGTCAGCACATCTGCCAGCTCGTCAGCGCAGACTCTGAGCACATGTCCTGGGATGTTGTCCAGTCCTATCGCTTTTCATGGGTTGGCCCTGGCAAGGGTCCTCCATGTGTCTGCTGCGCTGATGGTGAAAGCTGGCCTGACATATGAAGGAGAAGGACCAGCCCTCTCTCTGATTGTCAGGTTAGATGCTTCAAAGCGTGCAAAGTAGTTGTTGAGCCTGTCTGGAGGAGAAGCGTCATCGTTGTCAACCTCCTGCCTACTCTTGTAGTCCGTTAGTGCCTGGACACCTTGCCACATCCGTCTGGTGTTTCTTGTGTCACAGAGGTGTTTCTGGATTTTCTTTGCATAGGTGCATTTTGCGGCCTTGATCGCTTTTGAGAGCTCAGCTCTGGCTGAGTGAAGAGCAGTCCTGTCTCCCATTCTGAAGGCTGCATCAGGGGCCGTTAGCAGTAAGCACACCTCTGTAGTCATCCAGTGTTTTTGATTTGCCCACCCTCTCGAAGACATCCTGCATCGTTCTGGTGCCGAAAAAGACCCGGCCCAGCAAGCTGAATGACTACTGACTGGTGTCACTCACTACACACCTGATGAAGACGCTTGAGCGGTTCCTCCTCCGCCTCCTCAGGCCCCAGGTTCAACACGCCCAGGACCTTCTACAATTTGCCTACTGGGCAAATGTTGGGGTGGAGGAGGCTGGACTGTACCTCCTCCATCAAGCCCACTCACACCTGGACAAGGGAAGCAGCACTGTGAGGATTCTTTTTATGGACTTCTAGAGTGCCTTTAACACCATCCAGCCCCTGCTACAGCGGGGAAAGTTAGAAAGGATGGGAGTGGACTCGTGCCTGGTGGACTGGATCTCCGACCACCTCACTGACAGACCACAGTATGTCAGACTGAAGGACACCACATCTGACACTGTGGTCAGCAGTACAGGGGCCCCTCAGGGGACAGTGCTGGCCCCTCTCCTCTTCACCCTGTACACCTCGGACTTCTGTTACAACTCGGAGCTGTGCCACATACAGAAGTACGCAGATGACACAGCCATCATGGGGTGTATCAAGGATGACAGAGAGAGTGAGTGCAGGAGTCCGGTGGACGACTTTGTTGTCTGGTGCAGAGAAAACCACCTGCAGCTCAATGCCTCAAAGACAAAGGAACTGGTCATAGACTTCAGGAAATCTGTACCATGCCCACGACACGATCTGATTGAGGCACATGAGGTTGAACTTGTACAAAACTACAAGTACCTTGGCCTGTGGCTGGACAACAACGTGGGGCGTTCAGGAAACATAAGTAAATTGTAGAGTCTATCAATAAGAAAATGTTCAGCAAGTCTTATGTTTTGCCTGTAACAAGGTGAGAAGTGAGAACAACTGAGAAAGTTGATTGTACCAGTGAAAAGTTAGTCTGGAGCCCTGTGGGGACTTCTGTATGGCGCGAACATTGTTCGGTAAATGGTTACGTATGCAGTGACGTATGCTGTGGCTCTAACTTGACTCCTTGCCAATGGAAAAGCAACCGGTTCTTCGGAGGTCCGAGATTTGAACCAACTTAACACTGGCCCTAGCACCAGCACGAATCCAGCACCTGATATCTGGGTGCTGGATTCGTGTCCGTGGATTCCGGGTATCTGACGAGCCCTTGCCCATGCCTGGCTACAGGAGGAGGCCCCAGTTTCCCTGACCCAGGCGAGGTGGCAACTTCATCAAGGTTTATTGAATTGCTCTTTGTCTGGTCCCTCCGCCAGGACAAATCTGTCTTGCGAGACCTTACCAATGGTTATTACCGCAGACAACACAGCTCCCAGGATCACAGGGACACTTAAACCCCTCCAACTCGAGAAGGTGGTGGTTCATCGGGGGGTTAGTAACTAGATACACAATAGAAATATAAGAGGACTATAGGACCAGGCCAGTTGAGGTAGATGGCCACCCTCCCTGAGTCTGGTTCTGTTGCAGGTTTTTTTGTCCTTCCTGGTAAAGGGGAGGTTTCTGATTCTTTCCACTGTTGCGAATATAGTGTGTTCCCCAAAATACTGAGTGTATTGGGCCATAGCGGCATCAAAGTAAAAACAGACAGTAAATACATTAGTAATATATTGAAAAAAATGTAAATATACAGGGGATATACTTAGTTGCTAAGTGGCAATATATACTACTGCCAGTGACGTAAGCTGAGGTTCATGGCTGGTGAGGCACTGACTTCATCAGGATCAGATTTACAAATATATGCACTCTACAGAGAAGCTTCTTTGCCATTTGATTGGCAGCAGTTTTTGAGTTATGTTTCATATCTGCATTCTACAAACTGTAGCCCACAAAACGTACACTTCATTAAAAAAAAAACAACTGATTGCGGTCTTACCTTTACTTATAAATAAAGTCCATGCGTCGCTCCTTCTGCACAAAAATATCTGTTTCTTTCTGGTAAAAGTCCTCCTTGTCTTCCTTCACTTGGCGAGAGGGAAAAAAAATAAATCCATCGCTACACTTGACTTGCTAACTGTATACCTAGTCTAGCTTGCTGTCACTTACTCTGCAGCCGCGAAGTCGCAAGAAAAATGTCTGGGATCACGAGCACTCCCTGCCATGAGGCAAGAGAACTGCCTTTATCACTTTGAACCTCTTCTCAGCCATTTATGATTGCTCAGCACACGAAACACGTTACACACAAACAGTTGGTAACAATAAAACACTGTACAAACACTATGGAAAATCAGTTCATATATTAAATGTGTTTGAAATATTTTATTGGCGACATACAGACAGCACTATGCTGTCACTGCATGGCAGCCAGCAGTTAGCGAGGGATTGTGCAGTCTAAGGTGAGGCTCAGCCTGCTGATGCCTCACCAGCTTCTTTTCCAAGCATTTAAATGGGAAATTGCGAAAATTCTGCGATTTTGAATTTATATATATTGGGCTTTTGCCTTTATTTAGAGCAGAGAGATCGACAGGAAAGGGGGAAGAAGAATGGGGAGAGACCTGCAGCAAAGGGTTGTGAGCGGGAGTTGAATCCACGACCGCTGCGTCGGGAAACTATAACCCCTGTTTATGGGTCGCCCAGTCAACTAGTTGAGCTATAGGGGCTAAATGAAAATACAAATGCTTTATAGTACAAATCACTGGATAAATATCATCATTTAAATAATTTTATCAATACATGTTTTTTTTTTCTTTCCATGATGGCAGGTAAGGCTTTGTTCATCTTTAAACTGCTTTAAATCGCTTTTTAAAAATATAGTTTAATTTGGCATAAACATACGTGACATTGTTATTGACTGAAGACATGGCACTCAACCGTGATGTGCATTCATTCTGCTGAGGAAATTATATTTTCCTTTGAAGGTCTTAAAAAGCTTTAATCTGGCTTCTGAAAGAGTGCAGAACCTAACATAAAAAATGCACCATACGACTGAGTGGTAGGAGAAACTAATACTAATTATGATAATAATTCTCTTGGTCACTGCTTTTGAATGCACTATCACAGTGGTACATATTTTCATGTTAAGTTACGGTAAAATGCTGACAACCATAAATGACAGTATTTTACTGTATTTTTACGATGTAACTATTCTAACTCACCCAAACACATTATTGTATCATATTGTAACTAGGCTTTTAAATGATATTCTCTACTTATATAATGTTGCAACCTTGACTATCACTGTAGTTATCTGTAAATTACAACATTTTAATCTTTTAAAATGTAAAAATGTGAATTGCAGACATATACCATAAATAGCTATGCTATTTATAAACATCTTTATGATCCAGAAGTGAGATCTACCGCTGTTTAACATTTAAAAAGTCATACCAACAAAAAAATCTGAAACAATAAAAGATGAGGGTTAAGGCAGATTATATATTTATGGATGTAAAACATTTATACAAAGGCAGCAATCTATGACAAAGTGTAACTGTCAAATATACTTTAGACACAAAGGAAAATTGTCTGATAATAACATGGGGCATTGATGTAAAGTTATCAATTATATTCTGCCTAAATCACATCTAGTCAGTCTAAATAGTGCTTTGTGTTTGTGTTGTGCGAAAACTTTTTGTTCAGCTTGCAGCATCAGCTTTGTTCCTGGCCACCTGTGTGGCTCGGGCTCAGGTGATGCTGGCCCAGGCTCTACCTGCTCCTGCTCCACTCACCTTTGTGCTGCTCACAGCCACAATCTTAGCCAAGAAAAAACATCAGCAATGATTTTACTCATAAAACAACAAATATTCTTCTTTATCAGAAGCCTGTTTCTAGTGTTTCATTGTTGTGACTATTGTTCACTTTGAGTGATGATGTGAAGAATAAAGGAGAAGAAACTACAGTCAGGTGAGCTAGAGGAGGGCAGCATCTTCATCCCACCATCCTCCTCCTCCTCAGAGAGAGAGAGAGAGAGAGAGAGAGAGAGAGTGTGTGTGTGTGTGTGTGTGTGTGTGTGTGTGTGTCGTTTCTCCTTCACTCTGCTGGCGGACTGTCTTCATCCGGACTCTGACTCAAGGTAAAAACGAAACACTTTTATTTCCGTGAAAAGCGCTTTTATCGCGTTGATGCTCAGCTTCGCTAGAAAGTCGGTTCAGTGTTTCAGTGAAAGTAAAATGTAAAAGTGAAGAAACGGAGCGTCGACAATTCGCCGCTGAGTTGAATCGAGGAGCTGATGTCGGTGCAGCTCTGCTTATTCCTCAGTATGAACCTCAGATCGGACACAAACAGCCGTTTTCCACCACAGGAGACAGAAAACACGCACACGGTGGAACACGGCTAAAGACACAGCAGTGGGGCTTTTGTCACAGCCGGTTCCTCCAGTGGAACCTTCAAGTCCTTTAACACCGTGTGGTCTCAGTGGACTGAGCCGAACCGGTGCGGCTTTTCTTGTTTTCGTTTAAGGAACGTTTTAGGAGCCCGTCCTCCACAAAGTTACTAAAAGTAGCAGATACAATCATGTTTTTTGTATGTCTGTCCAGATAATGGAAAAGTACAGCTGTATTTGCTTAGTGTGCTGACTGTAGACAGCAGGTTCGTGCCACAACAAGAACAATGCTACAAGAGCTGCAGTGTAGTTCATCCTCAAATGTGGGTCCTCTACAATTGTGCATTTAGGTCTTAACTGAATCAAAAATATGTTAGAGTTAGCTGGGTTCTCATGAAGCTACATAATAGCAAATCTAACATATGCTTTTGATGTAATCGTTACACACTATATGTGTTGCATTTGTTACATTTGTGTATTTAGTCATTTTAGCTCTTCCATACAGGACTGCTAACATCTCAGACTACAGCTTTAAAAGTTGCTTCAGATGACATTCTTCACCTCAAGCAAAGTGAAACAGTAAAGCAGAGGCATAAAAAATTAGATTGCAGGGTGTGACTGGGAGACAGCTTTATAGGTTAAAGCATGTTACAGGTTCAGTCATTTTAAAGGCTGGTCGTCCACTAACAAGGTGATTATGATCCTCTTTACAGTTCTTTAGGAACCTGCAGCAGGTTTCTGACTCTTAAGCTAAAACTTTGAGGTCTTATTAACTCCTGAATGTATTTAAGGTGTGTTTCAAATGTTTTTTCTAAAATGACATTTCTGAACTAAAAATGACCCAACTTTGATAAAAACTAATGGTGTGATTTGAGGTTTAAAAGTATACAGTCCACAGATTTAAGGAAGCCTGACTTTAGAGAAACACCTTCAAGGTATTTAAAGGTTGTTTTTCAGGATGTTTGTCTTCTAACCAGCTGATTAGAAACAGATCGGGTTTGTGAGTCTTCAGCAAGTAAAGCTTTAAGTGGATTTTTAGAGGTTTAATAACTCATGACTGTATCTAGGGGATGTTTCAACAGCTACAGTTCAAGTTAACTAAATGAATTTACAGCTTAGGTGACAGATTTAAAGTTGACAATGAGAGACCAGTGCAGTTTTATTTCATCAGTTTGAAGAATGTGACTCTTCCCAACTGAAGTTTTAAATGTTGCTTCTGTTTGTCTTCAGTCCCTCACAGTGATGATTGGAAGTTTTATTTTATGTCCTGAGTGAGTTTAAAGAACACTTTTGTTGTATGAACTCTGAATGTATATGACAGAGTATTTTGAAGTTTGTTTTTAAAGACGTGTGTCCACTAACAAGCTGGTCTCAGAGCAGTTATTAAAGATTCTTCTGCATCCCCCTGCAGGAACATGTCCTCCTCCAGCAGCAGGACTCCTTCTGCTCTTCTTCAGGGTTACTGCCTGACATGAAGCACTGAAATCTGAGGACGGAGTGCCCCCTGCCAGACTCCCTCTGCAGCTGCAGGCCATGGCTGAGCCCAGCTACTCTGACCTGATCGCCAAGCACTACAACTACACTGGCAAGTTTCGCAAGACGCAGCAGGACTCAGGTCTGAAAGCGGACTCAGTGGTTTTCATCATCGTGTGCTGCTTCATCATCCTGGAGAACATCCTGGTCCTGACCACCATCTGGAGAACCAAGAAGTTCCACAAACCCATGTATTACTTTATTGGGAACCTGGCGCTGTCTGACCTGCTGGCCGGTGTCGTCTACACTGCCAACATCCTGCTGTCGGGCGCCAACACCTACAAGCTGACACCCACACAGTGGTTCTTCAGGGAAGGTAGCATGTTTGTGGCGCTGGCGGCATCTGTCTTCAGTCTGCTGGCCATTGCTATTGAGCGCCACCTCACCATGCTGAAAATGAAGCTGCACAACAATGGCAACACCTGCCGCGTCTTCCTGCTCATCAGCACCGTGTGGATGATCGCGGCAGTGCTGGGCGGACTGCCGGTGATGGGCTGGAACTGCATCCAGAGCATGACGCACTGCTCCACAGTGCTGCCGCTCTACCACAAGACCTACATCCTGTTCTGCACCACTGTCTTCAGCATCATTCTTATGGCCATTGTGGTGCTCTATGCTCGGATCTACGCTCTGGTGCGTACTCGAAGCCGCAAACTTGTCTTTCGCAAAGTGTCCAACGGTCGTGGCAATGCTGGTGCCAATAGCAAGAGCTCAGAGAAGTCAATGGCGCTGCTGAAGACTGTCATCATTGTCCTGAGCTGCTTCATTGCCTGCTGGGCACCACTCTTCATTCTCCTGCTTCTAGACGTGGCATGTGAGACGCTGAGCTGCCCCATCCTCTACAAGGCCGAGTGGTTTCTGGCACTTGCGGTCCTCAACTCTGCAATGAACCCGCTTATCTACACGCTGACCAGTAACGAGATGCGGCGCGCATTCCTCAAGACGTTGCTTTGCTGCACTGCCTGTATCCGGCCAAAGGTCAAGTTTACAGGGCCGATCATGGGGGCAGAATTCAGCCGCAGCAAATCGGATAACTCCTCCCACCCCAACAAGGAGGAGACGGAGTACTCACCACGGGAGACAACGGTAGTGTCCTCAGGGAACATCACATCGTCATCGTAAACATTCAAATGTCTGGCCATAAATGAGCGGAGGAGAGGGTGATGTACAGAGTCAGATGGAGAGTTTGTGTTTGTACAGGAAACACGTGAACAGTGCCATGTAGTGTTGTCACGAACCCTCTGCGGCTCAGAACTCACAGCACTTATGGAGACTTTTAAGCTGGTGAAACTGGGATCAGTGAACCTTGAGATAGAGGAGGTCCGACTCTATATGTAGCTCACAACCTTCAGTCAGAACCATCACGTCACCCGCAGGAGGATCGGCTGCTTTAACTGCTGGATCTATGGATGGTTTCTGCTCCCACATAAGCTCAGGTTTAACTCAGCTCGTCTGCTTAAAAATGACCATCAAGGTCCTGCTTCATTCAGGACCTGGCAAGACCAGAAAGCGGTTTGCAGATTTCATCCAAACATCCTCATGATACAGAACTCAGCCTTGAAAAATACACTTTATCAGACACTTAAAGCATCCTGAAGGTTTATAGACACTGTAGTAGTGAATTATTGATGTGTCTTATTTCATCGTGAAGGTTGATATTACTGAATGGCAGTTATGAGCGTCATAGAAAGTGTTGTTGATCCTCATAGAAGAGTCTGACTAGATACTCACCCTCTAAGAACCACTAGAACCTGTAGCGCTTAGACACACAGCTGTCAAATATTTAAGAAATACAAATAAAGTAATGGAGATTCCTTTCCTCTTCCCTTTCCTGAAAACCTTCACATAAGGAAATCCCCATGTGAATTTAGAGCTCAGCTGCTTTTCACACACACAAACACACACACACACACACACACACACACACATACACACACACATACACACACACAAATGAAATCATAAACATCGGACTAAAAACTCAATTTTTCAAATAAGAAGGTTTAAATGTTTAGCCTACTCCCTATACTAATAACTTATACATGATTTCATTTCATTCTAAATCCTGTATGATTTCATTCTCATATAGAAGTTAATTTTGAACAGTAGAGCAAATTTATACCAGATGTTTGACATTGTTTGAAAAGTAATTTAGATGAATAAATGCTTATCAAAACAGTATATGAACAATTTTCTACTGTTCCTCTAATAGTTTTCAGCTCTAAAACAAACTTTCACAAATTAATAAAAAAAAAAAAACTCCACAAAATTATAATTAGGCATTTGATGTGTCTGAGAAGCATCTGAACTCTGAATAATGAATATATTCGATGTGATATTTTTGTAAAATGTTAACTGTGTAAAACTTGTAGAAATGATGGGTCAGAATGTATTTTGTACTTGGTGTCTGTATTGTTGTTATTACTAGTGATGTCAGTGTACTCATATTAATTTATGTTTGAGAGCAGGAAGGAAAATCTTGATTTTACTTGTCAGGAAATCTGTTGTTTTGTTCTGTGCAACTTTTGTCTGGTCTTGTGTCAGAACTACGGAAGCCCTTTCCTACCAAAAGTAAATAACAAATAAAATCAGTACATGCAAAACACGTAAAAAAAAAAAAAAAAAAAAAACACATAACAACAATTAAAAGAAATCCTCCTTCAGTTATGTTAAGTTACTCTTCTGGAGATTTTGAACTTATCACAGGATCTTCATCAACATTCAAGAGCAAGAATGAACTTTATAGCTGAATGGATTAGTCATTAGTCCTTCTGGAAGTCCATAAAAGGCTTGAAAAAAGGACATTTTACAGGGTCATAAAGACATCTCAAAAATTTACATATCCACTTTTCTGAATTTAGGCCTAAAAAGTATTTTAAATGATTTTGACAGCACTTTAAAAAAAACTACAAGACAATAGTAAGTTGCATTAACTCCAGGCTCACTTTTAAATGTGTTTTTGGGATAGATTTGTTTCGATTATGCAGTATCAAAACTACAACACAAAACCAACATGAAACATGGAATACCATTAAAGAAACAAAGAGAACTCTTAAATTAGGAACTGTAGTTATAAAGATATGGGAGCTAAATTGAAAAAACATAGGAACTACACGGTGCCAGTGTGGACATGAAGTAGGTCTGCCATCTCAATGGTCCTAAAACTCTCAAAGTTCACTTCATAAAATGATGTTTAAACACCTGCAATTTCATTTTGTTAACTGATCTGCAGAGGAAGATCATGTGATCTGATCAAAAGCTCCAGAACAGATGCCAAATTAACAGTCAGTTAAAAATGAATTATATTTGAAGGAGAAGAATAATATATTTTAGTTTGAAGTTACACCTCAGAACTTTCTAAAGAAATTTCCAGTTGTATCAAAGTTTTCATCATCATAGTTAATTGTTAACCGGAATGTGCTTCCATAGTGATCGGACTCCTGACATGATGACCACTCCCTTTCAATTTCCTCTTACCCTCTGTCAGGAGCTCATTAATTAATCAATTAATTAGTTTTTCTTTGTTATCAAACACTTTGTTATGGTCCAGCCTGAGCTCTGTCTGCACTGTTTAACTCCTGTTTGTTTGTTAAGCTTAATAAAGACTGGAATAGAAACACAGTTTGTGTTTGAAAAATCACATCTGAAAAAGTGTGGAAAATCTGCCCATTGATACTACCAAATACTGGAAATGACAAGTTTCAAGTTGAAAAGGAAATCTAAAAAATGACTTCTTTTTTTTTTTTTTTTTAGCTTTAGCTGTGCATAAGTGTTTGTATGGTGGCCCCAGTGGAGTGTAGAGTATGTGTGGAATTTTTGGAGCCCTGAAGTACTAGAAGTGGCCTGTTATGGGGTTCTACATCCATCCATTATCTATNTCCCACTTCATCAGAGGGAACCAGTAACTCTCCCTGTGGTTCTCTTTCTTGCACTGTCACTGGAGAATGCTCTCCCACAGTGGACTGTCCCACTAATGAACAATCTGTGGAGTTTTCCTCTTCAGGGTCTGCGTCATAGCGTAGGCACACATGATCCTGATGCCTGCGAAACACACGTCCATCTGCCAATTTAACAACATATGAGACTGGACCAGTTTGTCTCAGAACAACCCCAGGCAGCCATGACACTGTGTAATTACTGCTGAAGTTCCTCACATAGACACGGTCACCAGGTTTCAACAGTCTCTGCCGTGCACAATGATCATGTCTGTTTTTCTGGCTTTCCTGCTTCTCCTTCACTCGTGCCTTTATGTCGGGGTGCAGCAGGTCCAACCTAGATTTAGGCCTGCGCCCCATCAGCATTTCAGCTGGGGTGCATGCAGTTGTTGTCTGTGGCGTGAGGCGGTACTTGAACAAGAAACGTGAAAGCCTCATGCTCAGAGAATCTCCTGTCATCCGCTTCAAGCCTTCTTTTACAGTCTGCACAGCCCGCTCTGCCAAACCATTCGAGGCAGGGTGAAAAGGAGCCGTCCTAATGTGATGAATTCCATTCTGTTGCATGATTTCAGTGAACAGCTCACTTGTGAACGTTGGTCCATTATCTGTGACTAGGCTGTCAGGTAACCCATGAACTGCAAACACCTGTCTGAGTTTGTCTATGGTGGAGGTGGCTGTGATGTTATTCATGATATGAGCATCTATCCATTTAGAATGGGCATCCACCATTATCATCAACATTTGTCCCAGAAAGGGACCAGCAAAGTCCAAATGCAATCTGGACCAGGGGCGGTCAGGCCACTCCCATGGGTGCAAAGGGGCTGGTGGTGGCATGTTCTGATGAGTCTGACACTGTGTACATGACTTTACTTTCTTCTCTAGATCCTCATCCATTTTTGGCCACCAGACATAGGACCTTGCTAGACTTTTCATCCTAGACATTCCTGGGTGTGTCTCATGTATTTCCTCAACAATCCGCTTACGCCCAGGAGGAGGTACGACAACTCTTGACCCCCACAAGATGCAACCATCTTGCAAACTCAGTTCTGTTTTACGTTTAGCATACGGCCGCAGCTCCTCCCCTTCCACAGCATTTGGCCAGCCTTGCAAAAGGAGTGTCTTGACTCTGGAGAGGACTGGGTCCCTGTCAGTCCAGTGTCTGATTTGAGCTGCTTTTATGGGCATGTCTGCAAGTCTCTCTAAGGAAAACACAGTCTCCGGCGGCACATATGTAGAAGACGGGGCCTCCGGCAAAGGCAATCGACTCAAAGCATCAGCATTTGCATTGTCCTTACCTGCCCTGTACAGAATGGTGTACTGATAAGCTGATAGCGTGAGAGCCCAGCGCTGTAGCCTGGCTGAAGCTAGTGGTGGGATGCACTTAACCTCACTGAACAAGCTTAGCAGTGGTTTATGATCTGTAACAATCGTAAATGGCCTGCCATAGAGGTATTGGTGAAAACGCTTTACTGCAAATACCACCGCTAGACCTTCCTTGTCTAACTGTGAGTAACCCTTCTCTGCTGTAGTTAGGGTCCTTGAAGCAAAAGCAATGGGCTTCTCAGAACTGTCCTCCATCACATGTGACAACACCGCCCCGACTCCGTAGGGGGAGGCGTCACATGACAGCGAAATGTCTTTCTCAGGGTCGAAATGAACCAGAAGTCTTTCAGAGTGGAGGAGCTCTTTAACTTCCTTAAAAGCTGTTTCTTGCTCCTGATCCCACTTCCACTTTGTGTCGTTGCGAAGCAGTTTGTACAGTGGGGCCAAAACCTTTGAGAGGTCAGGCAAAAACTTGCCGTAATAGTTGACCATCCCTAGAAAGAATGCACGCAACACGTACTCACGTTTTAT
>NW_007578129.1:441760-448669 GCF_000690725.1 Stegastes partitus | reverse complement strand
GATGCCCAGCTGCTGCAGGCGTTCAAGCTCCTCCTCGACCTTGCCTTTCATGGCATACGGCACAGGTCTGGGCTTAAAAAACCGTGGTGTAGCCTCAGGGTCAACATGCAGCTTCACTGTAACCCCTTTCAGCATACCCAACTCATCTCTGAAAACATCACTGTACTTCTGCAGAATGGTTTCAGTTGACATAGGTGCGGTAGCATACTTTATGTCATGCCAGTTCAGCCTGATTTTGCGGAGCCAATCCCGGCCCAAAAGACTAGGTCCACCCCCTTTTGCAACCACCAGCCTTGCTCTTGCTCTCTGACCTTCAGCTGCAATGTCCACGAAGAGCACTCCTATATGTGGAATGGGCTGCCCTGTATAAGTCCTGAGCCTGAGCTTTGATGGGTGAATGGGAGGTAGGTCAGACTGCCACGTCCGCTTGTACGTTTCCTCACTGATAACTGATGCTGTAGCCCCAGAATCAATCTCAAACTTAATGTCCTGCCCACTGACTTTGACTGTGGCATAATAGGGCTCTGGCGGTGTATCAACAGTCTCGTCGCCCTCTGCTTCAACTCCAAACATATTATAGGCACACACAGCATCCATGTCCTCCTCCTTGAGGTGATATGTGTCAGCCTGTTGGGCTTTTGCTCGTGTTAGTTTGCCTTTCCCCTTTGAGCTCCTGCACTTTTTAGCTAAATGTCCCTTTTTATTACATGCATGGCAAACAGCATCTTTAAATTTACAGTCATTTGCAAAGTGTGGTCCTCCACACCGAAAACATTCCACTAGTTTTGTGCCTTTAACAGCCTCTTTATCAGATTCTCTCCGGATCTGGTGCACTTGTACCATCTGTGACCCTCCATGTCCTTTCTGAATGTCTTTGGCATTGTTCGCAGCCATCTCCATATCTTGGGAAATTTCTAGTGCTTTTTGGAAAGACAAAGGTGGGGCTTCTCCGAGCAGGCGGCGCTGTATGGCCTCATTATTTATTCCGCAAACCAGCCTGTCACGGAGCATATCATCTAATACTGTCCCAAAGTCACAATGCTCTGACAACTGTCGAAGCTCAGCTACAAAGTTAGCTATAGACTGTCCAGGCTTCCTAAAATGACTGTGAAATTTAAACCGCTGGACTATCACTGAGGGCTTGGGGTTGTGGTGGTTACTCACGAGTTGGACAAGTTCAGCATACGGGATCTCCCCCGGTTTCCGTGGCGTGGCCAAGTTCCTTATGAGCCTATACGTCCTTGCCCCGCACACACTCAGGAGAATAGAGCGCTTCTTTGCCTCTTCCGTAATCCCATTAGCAAGGAAAAAGTGTCCCAACCTCTCCTCANTCACAGGGCTACACTTAGAGACAGACAACCAAGCACACTCACATTCACATCTACAGACAATTTAGAATCACCAACATGTTTTTAGACTGTGTGGGAGGAAGCCAGAGAGCCCATGCTGCATGGGGAGAACATGTAAACTTCACGCAGAAAGATCCCAGGTGTCCTCACGGGGACGGGAACCGATGACCTTCTAGCTGCACGGCAACAGTGCTAACCACCAAGCCACCATGCAGACCTGAAGAGGGAGATTGATTTTGGTTCTAAATCAAAAATAATAAAAATAAAAATACATTTGAAAAAAAGTACAGATTTGAGGATATAAAGGCAAAGCTTGTGCTAAGAGGTCAAAAATAAGATAAAAGTCCATATAAAAGCCAAAAAGTTTAAATTTTAAGATTTTTAATTTTTTTTTAAACTGTTAATCCATATATTTTTTTAAAACTATCTTTAATTATTTAAATTATTTATCAGCAAATTTAAGGCTTTTTCAGCCAACAATCCGCTACATTTAGCTTATTGAGTCATTGATTAAAGGAATCGTGTTTCAACCATGTATACACTGCTTTTTTTTTTAAGCACTTATTCTTACTTTACCAACTAAAAAACCTGACACCATTGAACAGCTACCATTTAGCTAACACTTCTGCACCACTTATTGTAATTTTAAACATTTCATCCCTTTTAGCATTTTCACCATCACTTTAATTTCTCTAATACTCTTGGGCAACACTTAAAACCATTACTTTCTGATAACAGTGAAGGCTTTTCTTCTGACCCACTCTTCATAACAGCATGTTGTTGTATTTTTTTTAAATTCATTTTGTAATTTGTGTTTTTGCAGACAGGTTTAGCTAATGTTTGTGCATACCCCAGGCTATTGTAGTACCCCCTGTGGTACAGGCTTCCCTGGTTCAAAGGAAGCAGCCTGAACACAATTTATTATGAAGCTGGTCAGACCTGATGTGCTGCCTGGGTCTCAGCTTGTGTTTCACCGTTGAGTGGCATCATTAATGAGATTCACTGATCGTCCCAGCTGCTGACCTCTGACTTCTGGGAGGAGCCACCTATCTGTGAGCCTACAAGGACACATAAATACAAATGAAACCTCTGCTTCTGATTAGAGGTCCAGTTCAAAGTCACTTGATGACCTCAGAGTGTGAGCCAGACTGATCTGAGGTCTCTGACATCATTTCATCCTCTCACTTTAAATGAGTGCAACACATTCGGTGCATAAAACCAAATGTCATACAAATGCAAATATTGATTAGACAATGATTGAAGGTTAAAATTAGGTTTGACAAAAGATTATGGCCCAAATGTAGTCACATTATAGTGTGCTGAAACTTGTGCTTTGCAAAGACAGTAAAAAATGTTAGCAAATTTTAAAAGAAGTCAATATTTTAAACTTTTTTATTATTAGTAGTTATATTATTTAATTCAACTTTTTGTTTATTATTATTCAACAGTTTTTATTTCATTTTAAGATGAAAGTGTTATCTATTTTTTTTGTTTCCTTGTTTCCCTTGTGAAGAAAATGTACAATTCAATAAATATAAGATTAAAAATCACAATAAAAAATGACAAATAAGAATGCACACTTTAAACAAAAGCGTTGAAGAGTATGTAATTCTAAAATAGTGTGTTTTTACAAGGAAGTTCCCCTAAACACAAAACACATTTTTTGGTATCAAAATAAAACCAATTTATGCTGAAGTTAGCTAAGTGCAGATAAACTTGATGGTGACAAACATTTATGAAACATGATGCTGTACTCACAAATGTCTTCAGTGATATGAACCTTCTTTCCACCAGAAGTATTTACGCGGTGAATTAAGAGACATATTTGAGGAAAACAGGCAAACTCTGTCTTGATTCTACGCCACGTTGACCTCTTCAATTCAAAACCCATCCATCCCATCAGTGTCACAGCAGAGGCCTGAGGCCCTGAAACTTAGATAATTAACACAACTCAAATCTAAAAGGTTGCGAGACTGAAGGAGAAAACGTGCAGAGGTAAATAAGGATGGGGAATAGGGCCAGTAGTAGTAGAATGTGCTGCTGTGGAAGATACGAGTAACAACGGCTTCATTACAAACTTGGAGCCAACAGGCTGCAGCTCCAGAGGACACTGGCTACAGGCCCAGAGACAGAGCCACAGTTTCTACAGGGATGCTTAGACTGATGCCATGACTCATACTGGGGTGGCATAATGTGTTGGTCATTTTTTAAAAATGTTTTTTGGTCACTTACTCTTATAATTTGCTTTTGTAGACAAGACTGCCATGTAGGAGTACATTAGAACTCCCACACAGCATAATAAGCTCTAAATGTAACCCTAGAAATCAGAAACAGCTGCTAAAGTTGTGCTTTTTTTAATAGTTGATAAAACTCACAAATACAATTCAAAATACAAGTCAGAATCTTAGTGTCCTTGTTGTACTTGCTGGCTCAGCCTGGTTCTTCCAGAGGTTCCCCCTTTCTGTCACAGTGGTGGGGTAGCTGTAGTTGAGATGGTTGGCCATTCATCCATTGTCTATACATCAAGCCTACCCCAGCTGACTCAGGGTGAAGGCAGATTCACCAGGGGCCTCATGTACAAGGACTTGCGTGGATTTCATACTGAAACCTGGCGTACGCTTCAATCCTGAAAACTACGTACGCACAAAAAACTCCAGATGAACAAAAGTGAGCGTACGCCGGAATCCAAGCACATTTCCTTTGTACATCTCACTCAGCATGGAATTGACCACACATGTTGGAGTACCAGACTCCTCCCTCTCCACGCTCTCAATTTAAATATGCAAATTAGTATAAACAGGACCGACAGGTGGGATTCCCCTCTCTGCAGGATCAGATAACAGTAACAAGGATGAACTCACCCCATTTGAGCAGAGTCACCGCTATTGTGGGTGACACTGCTCTCACAGGGGTGGTGGGAGCACACGTAGTAGGTCACTCAGCTTTTTTTTTTTTTTTTGTACACACACTTCATGTCATCATGAGTATAACTCACCCTATTTAATTGTATTTTATTACATATTTCATATTTTGATTATATCTTTAGTATTCTTAGTATACCTTGTTTCGTTTTTTTTTTTTTTTTATGTTTATCCTTTGCGGTTATGCTCCTAACATACCTTTCAATTTTATGTCCCTTTTATTTTAAAGAATTTTTAGTTTTACATCTATTCATGACCCATACTGGATAGCTCATCATAATACTTTACTGTCCTAATACTGTCACGGTTTCAAACACAAAGGCTCAAGCGCAGACAAATGTCACGACCACTAAACAGTTGAAAATCAATGATCAAATTTATTCATAAAGACAAATACCAATTGTGAAACCCAGAGGTAAACAAAGCAGCAATCTAACTACTACTAACAAATACTTACAAGGAATTTATCAAAACATCCTCTAGAGGATGACGAACTATAATTAAAAATAAACTTACCACAAGGGATACAAAACTAATATGAACACCACTGATTGAGTAGGCAAGAGACTGGTTAAACCACAATGCTAAATGCTAGGGTGGGGGAGCCGGAGGAGACGGAGATGAACCAGATGACTTCAGCAGAGGGACACAGAGGATATGGCAGACTGGAGCCAGTAGAATCCAACGGTGAGGAGCTGGGGATGAATGATGAATCTCAGAATACAGTGTAGGATAAGGACAGACACAGATGCCCAAAAGGATTCAAAAAACTTCATTTGAACTTTCCAGCACCCAAGTCACATGCCATAAAAAAGACAGAACTATCCTGCAGGTCACAGGGCCATGTAAATCAGCTCTGCAGATTCGGAGGAGTGAGGAAGCAGAGCTCCCTTAGGAATTCCCTTATCACACCTATCAGAGCTTCAAAGGATCTAACACAAAGAAACTTTTGGAGGAAGACCACTCAGACCTTAATAAATGGTTCAGATGGCCAGGCGCAATGAAGTGCCCTGGGCTTAACGTATTGCTCTGCTGACCCCTCATTTCCTGTGGCATGCAACAACTGAACTTAACAACTGAACTTATGGATGAACAATAAGACACAGTACTAAGAGGATGTGCCTTATTATCTTATGTTAAATTTAGTTGTTAAATGTTATGTTATATCATGTCCTGATAAATACTCCAAAGCTTAATTACAGTTGGATAAGTCCTTCTTTAATTTATCAGCTTGTTATATAATCATATATCCCAAAGCTGCATTATCTTTGTAACCGTGCAAGCTAGATGTACCACGTTTGGATTCTTTGTGAACCACTAGATATGACAGATTTATTTTCAGTATTTTTAACTTTGTACAATTGAAAGTACATACAGTTCTGAAGGAACATTGTTACTTTCAGAGCAAAACTCTGACCACCTCATGACCACGTCATGACCTCCCTGTGATACTGGGATGTCATATCTAACAGCCCCTCTGGGAGCGGAGCTCGCTGTGATTGGTCAGTAGTTTTATTATTAAAAAGCCTCTTCACCCGAAAAGCAGTGGCTTCTTCTAACTGCAGGAGAGATGCTCACTTTGTGGCATTCTCTAGTGGCATTCTCTAACTGCTGTAGAGCTGCTCACTTTGGTCCAATGTAGCAACTTCAACTGCCACACTCTGATCCAACTCAAGCTGAAGGCCTCGTCTCTCCATCAGGCATCAGACGTTGCTGCACTCGCATCCCAATCCAAAGACGCGACAAGTGTTGAGCTTTCATCTCTAAACGGGTGTTTCATAATTACAATTGGCCTCTCAACCAATATTCCAAATTTAACAGATTATCTGCTGCTTCGGGTGAAAAGACTTTTAAGTCTGCAAGTCATCACTCTGTTCCACATTAGGTTTTCACACTCATATTCTCAACCAGCATTTTCATCATTGTTTGTATTTTATATTTTATGTTTGTTGTTGTTATTTGTTTGTTTGTTTTAGTTAGTAATAAATGTTGTGTGTGAATACAGTTATTTCCTGTGTTTTCTATAGCTTACATCCAGTCACTTTACGTATCTGATCTTTAGTTACCTTAAGCTCCAAGTTAATCCCCTTAACTTTATAAAACACTCTTGACTGATCACCAAGAGTAAACAATTTATTAGAATTTTTGTGCTGACTCTGAGATTATATCACTGGACGAATAATTCAAAGGTTGGTTAATGCAATCACTTGCTTTGGTGTGGAAATAAGTACATCTTATTTTCTACCACACTAAAACCCTACAACAGCGAGCGTGGAGAAAACTGGAGCGCAGGACAGCAGTGTTAGAAGCAGAACCAAAAAACAACGAGCAGAGTTTTACGAACAAGCACAACACTAACGTTAGTTTACAACGATCCGGCGTCGACTTGTGGCTTGCTGGCATCTTAAATACTGTATGAAGGTCTGTAGAGTGAGTGGCAAGCCACGCCTCGCCGCAGCTGGAGCAACTGGCTAATTGCAACTCCAAACACCTGGGGCCTCATGTACAAAGCGTGCGTACGCACAAAAACTTGGCGTACGCACTTATCCACGCTCACGTTCAGATGTATCAAGAGCGAAATGAACGTGGAAATGTGCGGTCCTCCACGCCAACTTCTTGACTGGCGTACGCACGTTTCT
>NW_007578129.1:438759-440110 GCF_000690725.1 Stegastes partitus | reverse complement strand
CGTGCCCGGTCCAGGATGGAATCCCAGGTGTGTGGGAGGTCCCACACACCTGGGATTCCATCCTCAGTCACCAGCGGGGGGCCGGAGGACAGACGAGACCGGGCACGAGCGCTTCATTGTAAGTTGTCGCACCCGGTCAGCTGTTCTCATGACACGTCATGTTGGAGTTCCCGGTCAGCTGTCTATATAAGATACGTCACACCAGGAAGTCCGACAACTTCTGATGAAGGCTGAAGTGACAGCCGAAACTGTCAACGGGATAATTATCTTGCTATCTCGAGAAAACGAACGCTGTTTTCTCGAGATAACGGGATAATTATATCGGTATCTCGGGAAAACGGCGTTTAAAAAAATGTGCGGCCATGACCGCTCTCGGCTTCCGTACTTCTTAACAAAATAAGTACATTAATAATATGGTTGATGGACTGCATATGATTTTCAAAGTAAAAAAATGACATCTTTCACAAAAATGTTGTTATATCCAAAGTTTGTCCTTACATGTTTTTTTAAAGTCTTTCCATAATTTCAAAGAGTAACTGCATGAAAAAAAGTAGATGGTGAAGCGTCTCAACTTCTAAATGACAGAAGGAGCATTTCTGATCAGTTTCCATGAATTTAGAGATGATGCTATTGCATGTGTAAATATTGTGTAATATTTTAAACTGAACTGCTCTTACTTGATTGGCTATGCAAAAAAGAAATGGATTGGACCAAGCTTTGCTCCAGTTGATTTGATGTATTTGAGTGTTCCAGAAAGATTTTCCTCTTGGTGTTAATTTTGATTGGTTGGTTAATGTGTTTCTTATTATTTTGTTTGTACATTTCGCACTAGTTAAGTTGAATGATGCTATCTTTAGCTCAGGTATTGCATATGTAAATACCTGATATGATAAATGTGCCTTCATCAAAGCATGAATGCCATCAGGGATGGCATTCATGCTTTCATCACAGCAGAAAATTCTTCAGATTTTATTGGAAAAGATTTCTCGGTCATAAAAGACTCACAAATACATAGGTTTCTGTGGTAACTTGACCACGTGAAAGAATGCACGCAACACGTACTCCCGTTTTATCGGCTTTTATATAGAACTTGCACGATAAGAAACATTCCATGCGGATGTACACACAGCACATTACCCAGGCAGAGGTCTTCAGGAACACACAAGGAGGGGAAGACTCTAGAGGTCTTTTCCTTAAATACATCACTCTGACTTCATACTGCCCTCTTGTGGATACATCACTAAATAATATCTGTGACCAACTCAACACATCTTAAGTAGAACAACACCAATTAATAACAATGGAGACTTAGGTCACCCACTTATCTGTAAACTTAAAGCTTCTTTTTTTT
>NW_007578129.1:404990-430740 GCF_000690725.1 Stegastes partitus | reverse complement strand
GAAACTTAAAATGGCTTTGTTTTAATAATCACGGTAGTGCACATTTTAATGACACACTTGGACTCTTCTGTAGGAATTCAAGTTGCTCAGAGGCCTTGTGGTTGATCTTAAATCCAAGAGAGCCTCTTTCACTGGCCAGTCTGCTCCTGCACAGCTTTGTGTGCTTCCACTAAATCACATTATCAGTATCATGACCATAACATTAAATGTTTGTTAAAACAATGTACATTGTAAACCATCTTTGAGATTCATATTAGTGTATAAAAGTAATTTGACTAAATAGAAAATTAGAAAATACTCAGAGCTCTGCTAAGCCTGAACTGACCTGACTTTTGGGTTCCGTCTACTTTAGTGCTCTGCTGCAGTGAGCAGGATAACAATCCTGGTTTGAGCTTCATCCCTTCAAGTGCCAGACTTACAGTCAGACGTTCATGTACTTTATGTTAATACTTAGTATAAATGTGTTTCTTGTGCTGGTAAATGGTTTGTTGACTTTGTCATATAGGTAGGTCTGTTTCTGACAATGAATTAGTACATTTATAACATGAACGCTGGATTGTTGTAAATAATTAGATTGATGTCATTGTGTTGTTAAAGCGTTCACATGGTATGGATTCTAATGAACCCTTTATGTTATGAATTTATTTTACAATGAGCTCTATATGTCCAGGGAGATATCACTTACTGAAAAGCTTTTAATAGACTGAACACAGGTCTGTGATGTGCTGAGCACATTTTGTCGTAACTGAATCAATTATTTACAAAAATGTTGTTGCCATGTTCACCATCACCAGCACTGACTCAGTATGAACTGATCATTATAATGGACTTTTAGCATGGTGAAGTTATGTTTGCACATAGAGATGTGCTCCACATTGGTCAGTAAACTGAAAAGATAAAGCTGAGTTTATCACTCATCATGGCTAGTGGCTAATTATGTCACTCGTTTGACTTTTATATTATCTACCACATTTGCTATTTGAATTCTTTGTACAAGTCAGTATGTCTGTCAGTGAGATGTTTCAGGTATTTTCATGTGATGGCTCCTCTGCCAAAACTGGCTTTGCAGATGGACTTTGTGTGAGCTTTCCTTCCCTGTCATGTGTCAGACTTATCCATGAGCTGGGGCCAGTCAGCATCAGTGCTTGGATTTGCAGTCATGTCCTGGAGCTCTGATAGTTTTCACTGTCAATTGTAACAAAACTGAATCTAGAGTAGATATTAAGTGTGAGGCATCACTGTATTTTTCCAGTGTCAGTATACCGTGCAACACTACTTGAAGCATTGCCATTTCCTACTCATTTATACTTGTATTCCACAAGGTTAATAATATCTACATAAAAAACTATTGAATAGCAGACCATACCAGTACAACTTACTAAAGAAAACCAACTTTACTCACAACAAATGTAATCTATGTTTAAATTTTTGTCAGACTTTGTGTAGTCCATCTTCTTCTATTAAAATCAAGCAAATACATGTTTCAGTGGAAATGTTTTACTTTTCATGCCCTAAATCCATCAGACTGCTGTAGGCATGGGTTACTTTCAGTTTTTGTCAAAGACTTTCCATTAAAAAAAAATTGTATTTACGAATGCACTGCCCTATGGATAGAACATTTTTCAGTTTCATTTTGATATACAAACAGAAATAAACAAAACTAACTTGTTTCACTGATTCCCTTGATCTCAGATTGCCTGTAGCTGCAGTTGTCCACCTGATTTAGTCATGGTTTGTGACAGTCTCTCACTGGTGGAACATCAGAAAAAAAAGTACAACCAGGCAAAAAAAACTCTAAATCCAGTGCAGCATTAGAGCTCTGGGAAGCAGAGTCAACATTTTATAGGTTAATAGGTTGAATAATAAATTATCAATAATTCAACAGTAATAGGACATACACCGTGAAGCACTGAGGGTGTTTGATATTTTAAACATATCAACCTGATAACTAATGTGAGGGTTTTTAAAAGCACTACGTTTACTTATGATGGAGTAATTTTCTACTGAAGTAAGGACTCCACTTTGTCAAACTCCAAATGCCATCATGACCCTATCCGGAGTGATGCATTCCGGGAGCTGTAGTTTTTAAAAACCTCCATTGGGTGTGCGCCCTGCAGGACGTGGACTACATTTCCCATCAGGCCGCTCGCGTTTTCTTCCTTTCCTCCTTCCTTTCTGCAGCCTCGGCCCTTCTGCCGTGAAAAAGGAAGATGAGAAGTAGCAGCAGCCCGCCGACACCGAACGGACGCTGAACCGAGTCACTTCCAGCGGAATGGCGGCAGAGCGGCAGCTGACGGACCGGAGGCCGAGCTCAGCCGCTCTTCTCCTGCCTTAAGCACACGGCGATCACAGCTGGAGCCTCGGAGCTCAGGAGCCTGGAGGAGCGGCGGGTGGAGCTGCAGCCTGCCGGGCCGAGCCGAGCCGAGCTGAGCTGAGCAGACCCGAGCCGAGCCGCCGTCGTCTCCTGTCCTACCAATGATGCTTCGTGAGCTGCAGGACTGAAGCATCAAGAGCACCGCGCCCTGAAACCAGACCCGACCCCTCCCTGTCCCCCGCCCCCCTCAGGTGAGAGTGCAGCACACCTGGAGGTCCACCTGTTTAGCGGTTCTGCAGGCAGACTGGTCCTGGTCCGGTCCAGAGTGTGGCTGGGGAGCGGAACAGATAGTTCAGGGAAGCTGTAAGGCCTATTCACACCTGGTATGGGCATGCATCTGGAGCGGTCCCATCACGAGTGGACAGCTGTGAGCACAGGTGTGTCTGTGACGCGTCCTGGGCCACAGGGAAGGACCGCCCACACTGCTGACGTGTATTGCGTAAGCGGGAAGTGTGCACTCATTTGCGGGACAACCTGGTCCTGTTGAAGTCCAACTACAAACAAAAATAGCAAAAAAAAACTGGCAAAATAGTGAATTTTAATTACCTTATATATATATAAAATTAGCACTGTTGACTAGCAGCAAGAAGGTTGCTGGTTCGCGTCCCGGTGGAGGCACTGGAATCTTTCTGCGTGGAGTTTGCATGTTCTGCGTGGGTTCTCTCCGGGCTCTCCGGCTTCCTTCCACACAGTCCAAAAACACGCTGAGGTTAATTGGTGATTCTAAATTGTCCGTAGGTGTGAATGTGAGTGTGCTTGGTTGTCTGTCTCTAAGTGTGGCCCTGCGATGGACTGGCGACCTGTCCAGTGTGTCCCCTGCCTTCGCCCTAAGTCAGCTGGGATAGGCTCCAGCCCCCACCCTCGCGACCCTAGTGAGGATTAAGTGTTGTATAGGTAATGGATGGATGGTTCAATAATACAGCAGCGGAACTGAGGCACACATTTATTTGCGTACAGCATGGGTCGGTGTGGCCACAGGAAACACACGTGATACATTCTGATACCAGAGCTGTGTCCGAAATCACCCATTCACTCCTTACTCCCTACTCACTACATAGGGATCACTATATAGTGTACTATGTAGGGAGTACCTCGGCAAAGTAACATTTCCGACACTACTCCAGTTATTAATTATGTCGCTCGTTAACCGCGATTTGTGCCGCAACAGCGTAGTACAAACACATCAAATTCACAGTTTATTGCATAGCTCAGAAATCAAATTAAATCAAGTTTATTGTCATTTTGCTGTACATACCAGATGAGAGAACGTTTCTTCAGGATCCAGTGACTTCAAGCAATTTAAATAAAGTGATGTAATATGTTGCTGTATAGTGATGTATATATTGCTCGGTTAGTGACCATCGGCTTTTCACGGCGCATTGTGGGATATTTTGAGTGCACTATATGGGGTGTAACATTTGTAGCTTAACATTTGGACACCCCTACAAAATGGCGTACACCCTATATAGTGCACTATATAGAGCATAGGGAGTGATTTCAGACACAGCCCAGGTGTGAACTTACAGAAAGCTGTTCACTTGTGAATGGATCACCCCAGACCCTTGTTGCTGTCAGGTGGGACCACAGCCACACTCCCAGGGCACCATCTGTCCTCCACTGTCAGCCAGTACAATACAATCAAATGCTACTACTTCTACGTAGTGCTCAGTGCATGCTATGTACTAGGAATTTTGAGGGTAGTGTTGCCTCAAATCAAACACGACAAGCTTACCATTTACTGAAAATGACAATCGCTGCATGTGACCGCGATTACCTCCATCTTTCTATCTGCTAGATTCATTCATGTTTTGTGGTACTGAATCACTACAGATTGCTGAATGAGCCCAATACATATCTTGAGGGTTTCTGTTTGACAACAGCACAGCTATGCTTATTGTGTATGCCATTTTTACTTTAATCGAGTTAATGGCCTCTTCTCTTCTTCTGTGTAACCACTGAGAGTGGGAAATGTCCAGCTTTTCACCCCCAACCTGGTGACCATTATGAAGACGCTATCTTGGTTCTCATGATGCGTTGCAGCTGGTGGTGGGAACAAGGACTGTACAATTGATGAAATATTAATCACAATCACAATTTTGGGTTCCGACAATTAATTTACCGTGTATGAGTGCACTGAATTTAAACTTGATGTGTGGTAGTGTAAACACTACACTAGTTACACAGTTGGTATGTACCCGGTTTTGGGGTCACAACTTAATACGTTTTCGGTGCAGACAAAACACAAGAAATGTGCAATTGACCTTAATACTGTTATATTTAAGGCTCTCAAACTGCTACATATGGTCGATAAGAAGAAATCCAGCGCAGGAAGGCCAACTAAACTGTGTAGTATGAGTTAACATGTTATACCAGATTGATAAAAAGCACAGCTTTAAGGGTTAAGTCTGACACGGGGCTTTAGCTGATAGACAACTGGCCCACTGCTAATGCAATGGAAGTTGTACTTCAGAGTTTCGGTTCCACACGGCAAATACGTCAACATAGATTTCTGAAATTAACTGTTCGGATAACAGGAGTTACAGAATTGGACTGAACAATTTGGGCAAATGCACTTATTGTTGCACTGAAAGATCTACAACTGAATCTGAGAGCAGACAGACTGAATAGAAAATTAGTTTGTAGCTACTGTGACATCTAAATAATCCTTTATTAATTGTCCTTTAATCTATCCACCCATCCATTTGTAACTAGTTGTAAGAAAATTCAACCCAAAAACGATGATAAACAGTTGAACAGTAACTCTACATTTCAGTCCTACATGGTTCACAGAAGTTTGACTGATAATGAAAATAATTATTACAGTTGTGTGTTAATCACTGCTGTTTCCATGAATTACGTAGGCACTTGTTTTGCTAAGAAACATATCAGGGTCTTAAGTGTTTGTCTGTGATTGGCGCACCATTGTCTCAATCCAAAAAGCGGACCTGATCTATTTCAGATCTGTGGAAGATGACCAGAGAACAGTCAGAAAATAGACCAGAGAATGATCAGCCCTGATTCTGGTTTCAGTCCTGATGCCCCCTCTGTCTGCCCCAAAAACACGTCTTCTTCCTCATTGTGATGATGATGCGTCACATCGCTTTGCGAGATCTGATTAGACTGAACACAATCCTGACCCGGACCGACCGGGCTGCTCTCAGATACTGAGGTGCCAACATATATTTACATCTGCTTCTACGTGTGGGTTAAGCATCTTGTAAAAATAAGAACATTTCCTCAAAACACCCTGCCACATGCCATCATATTGGAGCTATATCAACCCCATGCACACCATTTAAATATAATTCAACTGTGACACAAAAAATGTTTGATCATGTACAGTTCAGTACAATGCAGTTTATTTTTCCAGCTTGGTATAGCCTGTGCATGCCATAATTCTCATTAAACTCAGGTGAGGATCTGTTTCATGAATAAAATAACCTAGTGCCATGTCTATTTTTGCTCATCCAAAGAATTACCAACCTCCATATGCAGGTTTTTTTTTTTACCTTTTATAACTGATAAAAAAATGTCTGCTGGTGTGTGGACACCGGCATCTATTCTACAGTTTGTAGAATAAAACAAACAAAACAAACTGCCTGTTAACCAAAACTAAGGTCCATATCATTCAAATCAAATCATTAGCAACAAATTTTCCTGCAGTATTTTCTGATAACATGCTGCATTCATCTTGCCATCAATTTTGACCAAATTTCCTGTGCCTTTGTAGCTCACACATGCTCAAAACATCAACAGTTCAACCTCTGTGTTTCACAGAAGGAATGGTGTACCTTTCATCATAGGCCTTGTTGACTCCTTTCCAAATGTAACCTTTATGGTTGTGGCCAAAAAGTTCTTTTTTGGTCTCATTGCTCCAAACGACAGAAGTTTTGAGGCTTGTCTCTGTGCTGTTTGGCGTATTGTAAGCACAATGCTTTGTGGCATTTGCGTAGTAATGGCTTTCTTCTGGCTACTCGACCATGCAGCCCATTTTTCTTCAATGCTTCCTTATTGTGCATCTTGAAACAGCCGCATCACTTTTTTTCAGAGAGTCCTGTATTTCAACTGAAGTTATTTGTGGGTTTTTCTTTGCGTCCCGAACAATTTTCCTGGCAGCTGTGGCTGAAATTTTTGTTGGTCTACCTGACCATGGTTTGGTTTCAACAGAATCCCTCATTTTCCACTTCTTAATTAGATTTTGAACACTGCTGATTGGCATTCTCAATTCCTTGGATATCTTTTTATATCCCTTTCCTGTTTTATACAGTTCAATTATCTTTTCTGCAGATCCTTTGACAATTATTTTGCTTGCCCCATGACTCAGAATCCAGAAACATCAGTGAGTGTAGCACTGGATGAAAGATGTAAGGGTCTGACGGGAGCCCAGAACCTCACTGACATTTTACATACACACAGTAATTACACACAAACAGATCACAGGTAAGGATTGTTACCTTTAGTAGCCATTCAAACCCGTTTGTGTCAACTTGTGTGCATGTTATCAGGCCAGTATCACAAGGGTATGTAAACTTTTGATCAGGGTCATTTGGGGAGTTTCTGTTGTCATTATGATTTAAAAAGAGTAGACACAGTTGTTTGACAATAAATGGCTTCACCCAACCACTAACCATGAGTGAAAAAAAGTTTTTTCTCTTATCATTCATGTTCTCTGAAAAATGGCCAAACCACAAATTCTGCCAGGGTATGTAAACTTATGAGCACAACTGCATAAGGTACAAATACACACATGGACAAAATTGTTGGTGCCGCTCAGTAAATAATAATAATAAGTAAAAATTCTATGAAAATTAACCAATGAAGATCAGACATTTTGAACCGCGGTTTAACATAATTATTTTAGAAAATAAACTCATGAAACAGGTCTGGACAAAAATGATGGTACCATTAACTTAATAATTTGTTGCACAACCTTCTGAGGCAATCACTGCAATCAAACGATTTCTGTAACTGTCAATGAGACTTCCACACCTCTCAGCAGGTATTTTGTCCTACTTCCTTATGAGCAGACTGCTCCAGTTGTCTCAGGTTTGAAGGGTGCCTTCTCCAGACGGCATGTTTCAGCTTCTTCCACAGATGTTCAATAGGATTTAGATCAGGCCTCATAGAAGGCTACTTCAGAATAATCCAGTGTTTTCCTCCTAGCCATTCTTGGGTGTTTTTAGCTGTGTATTTTGGTTCATTATCCTGTTGCAAGACCCATGACCTGCGACTGAGACCAAGCTTTCTGACACTGGGCAGCACATTTCTCTCTAGAATGCCTTGATAGTCTTGAGATTTCATTGTACCCTGCACAGACTCAAGACGCAGATGCAGCAAAGCAGCCCAACAACATAACAGAGCCTCCTTCATGTTTCACAGTAGGGACAGTATTCTTTGCTTGATGTGCTTCATTTTTGCGTCTGTGAACATAGAGCTGATGTGCCTTGCCAGTATGTTCCAGTTTTGTCTCGTCTGTCCATTCTGGCTTTTTCATGATTTGTTTTCAACAATGGTGTCCTCCTTGGTCGTCTCCCATGAAGTCCACTTTGGCTCAAACAACGACGGATGGTGCGATCTGACACTGATGTACCTTGACCTTGGAGTTCACCTTTAATGTCTTGAGAGGTTGTTCTGGGCTTTTTTGTTACTATTCATATTGTCTGTCTCTTCGATTTGTCATCAATTTTCCTCCTGCGGCCACGTCAAGGAAGGTTGGCTACAGTCCCATAGATCTTACATTTCTGAATACTATGTGCAACTGTAGTCACAGGAACATCAAGCTGCTTGGAGATGGTCTTATAGCCTTTACCTTTAACATGCTTGTCTATAATTTTCTTTCTAATCTCCTGAGACAACGCTCTCCTTCGCTTTCCCTGGTCCATGTTTAGTATGGTACACACCATGTCACCAAACAGCACAGTGACTACCTGTAAGCCTATAAATAGGCCGACTAACTGACTACAAGTTTGTAGACACCTGTGATGCTAATTGGAGGACACACCTTGATTGAACATGTCCCTATGGTCACATTATTTTCAGTCTTTTCTAGGGGTACCATCATTTTTGTCCCTGCCTGTTTCATGAGTTTATTTTTTTTAAATAATTGTGTTGAACCACAGTTCAAAAGCAATGTCTGATTTTCATAGAATTTTTATTTATTATTACTTTTATCAGATTAATTTCTGTGACTGTTGTGGGTTTTTCTTTTATTAACTGAGGGGTACCAGCAATTTTGTCCACGTGTGTATGTGAAATTAGAAGCTTACAAGTGCCTTGTAAAGGGGTTAACAAACTACACAGTACTGTTCATCAATTACAGACTGTAGTAAAGACTCGTGTCCTTTTCTGGTCCTGGTTGACATGTTGTCACATGTTGTTGCAGTGTACTTGCAGGCTGCAGCATGGAGCGCTCCGGAAGCATTCAGCTGGACATCCCAGACTTCAGTAACTCAGTTCTGTCTCACCTGAACCAGCTGCGTGTTCAGGGCCGCCTCTGCGACATCGTGGTCAACGTTCAGGGTCAGAGCTTCCGTGCGCACAAGGTGGTCCTCGCTGCCAGCTCACCGTACTTCCGAGACCACATGTCTCTGAGCCAGATGAGCACCGTGTCGCTGACAGTGATCCGCAATCCGTCAGTCTTCGAGCAGCTGCTGTCTTTCTGCTACACAGGCCGCCTCTGCCTGCAGCTTGCGGACATCATCAGTTACCTGACGGCGGCCAGCTTCCTGCAGATGCAGCACATCATCGACCGCTGCACCCAGATCCTGGAGGGTATCCACCTAAAGATCAGCCTGGCCGACCTGGATGAGGAGTCCAGGGAAGAGGAGGCGGTGCGGGGCTCGAGGGGAGGTAGGACCCTGGAGGCGGTGGTGCGAGGAGGGGGTCACCATGGGGGTCTGCGGCTACTCGGCCCACGGGGAGGCACAGAGGCATGTGAGGCAGTCAGCCCAGCAGAAGAGCCACTCAGCCCACCACCAACTGTAGAGCACAGTGGGCTGGAGGGGCCTGGGACCACCAGCAGCAGAGCTGGCAAAGAGCCAATCCTCCGCATCAACCGGGCCGGTCAGTGGTACGTGGAGACAAGCAGTGAACCAGAGCGGACTGGCAGTGCTGAGGAGGGCGGCAGCGTTGACGGAGTCCGGATCAAGACCGAGAGGATGGAGGAGTGGATTGGAGCAGGAGAGCACCAGGAGGAAGGGGGCCCAGTGGAGGAGGGGGCTACCGTGATGATCGACACATCAGGACGCAGCACGCTGGTGACAGGGCCGGTGGGAACACTGGGCACTCGCAGCGTCCAACCATCCTCTAGCTTCAGTGAGACCGACAGGTGAGTCACTGTGATGACTCCCCTCCACGTGTCACTAACTGGTCTGTGGACACCTGATAACGTGTGTTTATGTGTGTCAGGTTCAGTCCCACAGGCAGTGTGGTCGTCCTTGCAGAGCGTCAACGAGCGAAGAGTGAGTCTCCCAGTAGGGCGGATGAGCTGCGACAGCCAAGCTCACAGGTACAAACACAAATTACTGTAAGTGAAGTCAACACATTAGCTGAGTTGCCAACAAGTAGATCCTGTCTTCTAACAGGCTCACTTCCACAAACTTGTGTCTGTTGGATAAAGTCCTAAATCTTGTTTAATCTGAGGCACATCATTCAGAAGGGTGAAAATTTAAAGTAAACCCAGACCTGTACAGTGACTTAAAGAATCTTTACATCCATCCGAATCCCCAAAAGCCAGTAGGGATTCCTGAAGTGCATCAGAACCACTTCCACTCCCTCAGAAACTACCTGTCCTCCCTAAGTAACTACTCTCAAAGCAGTGTATTCAGTTCAACTTCATTTATCCCCTAGGGGCAATTCAAAAGCTCACTGAGTATTTAGTATAGAGACATAAAAAATAAATAAATAAATAAAAAACCCAAAAGAAAAACAACAATAAACCATCATCAAATTGTTCAGACTGTCATGAAAAGATCAGATACAGATTGCATAGGAGGGAAAAAAATCGGATTTGGGTCACTTCAGCCTGCTGTTTGAACATATTTACCTTTGATATCAACCGATGGACCCGTGCACAAGTGCACTGGTCAATTAGGTGTGAAATCCAGCGATGAGTAGTGTTCTAGCAATACAATAGTTATTATAACAACTATAAACAATGAATATTAACAACAAATTATCCTTCAAACTACAAGCCCTCCTTGTATCTTGAGCTCCATCTTGACAATCTGACAGCCTTGTTATCCGACATAAAAGAAGGTATTACATTTAGTGTCGGATTATCAAGTCACAACTGTATTTCAGACGCTTGGTTAGCGTGAAGCCGAAGCTGTAGCAGGAAGTCCCTGGAGTATGTAGCACGCTGGCGCGTTGCCATACCAATTACATAATAACAAAGTGTAGTTTGTAGTTGAAAATCACCAATATAAAAAAAAATTTGAGGCCTTTATTTCAGATTAGAGAAAACAAAAACCTCAGAATAAAATGCATTTTAAAAAGTGCAAACAGAGCTGAATAACCTTTTTATCTCTTAAATTAAAGAGGTCGCAGCCTAAAGAACTGAAGGCCGTCACTTCAAGTAAAAAAGTCAACATCCTCAGAAAACAATAAACAAAAGGTTTCATTTGCACGTTGCTGGGCTGTAAATGTGCATGATGAGTCGGATAGATGCTTTGCTCAAAAGAGCTGTGCTTTGTTTCATAGTGGCGCTTCATGTTGCCACTTTTAATTAATGCCACCTTTTCAGAGCCTATGAGGCACACTGGTTGTGAACTGCCTGACAGAAGAATGAACATACATTTCTCGATCCACTCATCTTCAAAGCAGCAGTTTTCCTCATCAACCTTCCTTCTCTTGGAGCAAGCCATGCTGTCATCACTGTCTCTTCCTCTCTGCTCTGCTGTACAGGCAAGAGCAAAGTGGCAGCGGCAGCGAGCTGTGGTGGTGCACTGGCAGTGCAGGGTAACCAAGCGATTTGATTGGCTCGACTGAGTGGAGTTATTGCCGTATTAACTGGAGTAGCAGCTCCCGCTGTCTATAGCAGCGACCGTCGGTCCTGGTCCTGTCCTGGTCTGCTGTATTAACATTTTTTTCTATCCATCAGGGGGAGGAGCATGCAGCATTTGATATGGGCAGCTACGAGGACTACCTGAGGGAGCAGGTGGGAGACCGCTGGTTCCGCTACAACCCTCGTCTAACCTGCATCTACTGCTGCAAGTCCTTCAACCAGAAAGGCAGCCTAGACCGCCACATGCGCCTGCACATGGGCATCACGCCATTCGTCTGCCGCATCTGTGGGAAAAAGTACACCCGCAAAGACCAGCTGGAGTATCACATCCGCAAGCACACCGGTAACAAACCCTTTCACTGCCATGTCTGCGGCAAGAGCTTCCCCTTCCAGGCCATCCTCAACCAGCACTTTCGCAAAAACCACCCAGGCTGCACCCCCCAGGAAGCCCACAGCGCCTCCCCTGAGACTACCACGGCCTCTGTCACATCCAGGGGCGGTCCAAGCGACGAGGCCTCTCCCAGTCAGGAGGAGCCTGAAGGTGGGGGAGGCGGCGGTGGAAGCAGCAGCGGTGGAGGTCAGTATGGAGAGGGTCCTCAAGCCTCAGTTTCCACTACGGGGCCGGACTGACCCTAACAGAGGGAGGAGGGTGGGGGGCTGCAGGCACGTAGGGCCGGTCTGATCCTGTTGTAACTGAAGCCAGCAGGATGCTGAACCCACTGAAGTCAAAGGACACCTCGGAGTCGGAACAGAGATTTTTCCGCTTTAAACCGCATCTACCTTCACTAACCAAACCGAACAGATTAAGCTAATATGAAGAAATGCCACACACTCAAACAACCTCATACACCACACAGTTCAGTGGTTCTCGTTTGCCTCCGTCTAGTTTATGTTACAGATTTCTACTTTTATATTTACAGGTTCACAATGCAGCATCACAACAGTCTGTCTGAAGACTTTGCCAAACTACTCAGTGCCAGTTTAACAGTTCAAATCCTTTGTATTTGCCTTGAGACAATCTGGAGCAGTCGGGTAAATAATAATCTTATGCGCTCTTCAGTGCCACAATGGCGTAAAAAGATTTAGTTGCACCAAAAGGTTCAGTGACAAAACTTGAACTGCTGAAGTACAGTTCCAGTGTGATTGGAGTTCCTGATCTTTTCCTGTGTTTTTTTTTTGGTGTTTGTCACACTACACTATCTCACACTCACCATACAGCGTAGTCCAGAAAACTGCGATCACACACTGTTCTCCTTCATTTTACAGATATGATCATTGAATCCAGATTCCAGAGGTTTTTAACATTTAACAGGTTTTAACCTTTTTAACATTTTCATAGCACGTTACGGAAGATAATTGGAAATTTGTCTTTTGATTGACTTGACTCTGACGTGATGATTAATCGAGTAAGCATTGCGTCTTCACTTTAGTCACTTCTGCTGCCAGCAGCTTCATTACATCTTACCTGTGCTTTCACATGCAGAAAAACTAAAATCATTTACCCACGTGCAGCATCAAACTTTTGAATGTTCAGATCTCAAAATGGATCCACAGATATTGTGTCCAGTAAGAAATGACAGCAAAAAGTCAAAAATTCCCCTAAATAAATATTCTAACATAAAATCCTGTGTTCGTCCTGGTCAACAGGAGAGCAGCACCTTAAACTTGTTCCAGTTAATGTCTGGATTCTGTGGATCGTCTCTGAACTCAACAAACAGTCTGAACGTACTTCAAAATATTGCACAGAAATATCACTGAAATACTCCACTGGCTTTAATATGTAAACTGTACATATAACATTGTAAACAAAGCTGGGTTGGAAAAAATATAATAACAATCCATTTCACTTTCTCACATTTTATCATTTTTGTCAAATCTTTGCTGTTTTCAGTCAGGATTTTCTTGGTACAAATTGTAAACATGTAGAAGAAGGTGGATGGAAACCAAAAAATCTGAAGTGGAAAAGTGTGTCAGTCGAAAGAATTTGACATGGAAGTGATTAGTCAACTGACAGCAAAATGGTCAGCAGCTGTTTTTATTTTTTACAATCTGAATTCAAATTTTTTAAACAAAATGTGTCAACTGAATATCAGGGTGAGGATAGAGGGATTTAAGACTTTTGCTCAATATCACCTTCAGCTCAGCTAAATGATTTGATATGTAATCATTTAAATATTTAAACTCAATGTTGAATCGAAAAAATAATAATTGAGTCAGATAATAATGAAAATAATTTGTAGTTGCAGTCATATTTGCAGCAAACGTCTTTCAAAATGTTTTTTTTTTTTTTTTTTTTTTTTTTTTAAATGCTAGCTGTTCCCACAGCTTCTGACTGAGTTCCAAGGGCTTCTCCAGTGAATGCAACCTGATGTACGTGCAGGACTTTAGCTCAATGAAATCAGAGCGCCCGACAGAAGGGACCTTAGACCTCGTCCCTGTCCAGGTCAACGTGCACTGCCTGACTGGAAGAAGGACATGGGATGCTTGTCGCAGCTCTGGGAATCAGCACACTTTGATACAGCTTAATTTCCATGCTCATTTGTGTCATACTTCATGCAGGACAAACAGAGAAAAGCGATGAACTCCAGTCACACTGGGTTGGTTACTTCAGCTGTAGAACAAGCATAAATTCTTCAGATTCATGTTAGAGTATTGTGGCATTTGAACTCATTTTCTAAGGATTTCATAGATTCGATTGGACTGTCTGGCAGCCTGTAAGTCGAACAAACTCACAGCAGGAAAACTGGACGGTGTCCAGTCTCAGATAAGCTACACAGCTCAGTTACCTCTCATCACTACGCAATACAGCTGCAGCACAGCACAGTACCACCCGGGTGCTCCGATTCACCCACACAGATCTGTCAGTCTACTCAGATATTTTTTATAAACTGGCATGTCTTTATTGTTTCTTAGCTAGTTTTTCTCAGACACTTTCTTGCTCTGACAATGTGTGACAGAAGACAGAAGCTTATTGTTCAACAAGGTCCAGACTGTGTTGAGACCCAGCCAGCAGCGTCTGTTCCCGTCAATGATGTGCTACATCTGCCGCACTCTGCTTTAATCCTGTCAAACTATTCTCCTTTGATCAAAACAGAAAATTAACATGTAGAAATATTGTTTCAGTGCTTTAATGCTACCACAGACCTCCGCTTCCTGATGGTGCTAATGTAGTTAGCGCAGTGCTAATTCAGGAATGTTGTAGGTGTTCATTCTGCTAAAGGAAGCACAGAAAGTCTATTCGGTTGGGTTCTAACAGATATTTTTACTGTGTACAAATTGTACTTTCCTGACCGACTGATTCCACAGACGTATTTTGCAAATGCAAGTGTTTGCAAAGTAAATAAACTCAAGTTTGAGCTGATGCTTTTAAAGCTCTTTTTAGCTAATTTAGGTTAGGTTGCAGCACCTCCAAACTCCACTGCGATATAGAGGTAGCTGTTGAGAGTTTACTCGCCATCTGTAGTTAGCAGTTTATGTTCACCTTTTAACCTCAGTTCTATTTTTTTTTTTTAAGCAGACACACTTAATAGCCAGAAAAAGTGTAACCTATATTTAAAGTGGTGCAACAGGAACACTTTAGTGCTTTGAGACTAGTTTGTGAAATCTTTGCGAGTTAACAGTTAATGAGCTCCTCGAATCAGAAGTTAGGACAGTTAGCACATGAGAGAGGCTGTCTGAAATTAACCCACTTGATCACACATTTTACTCCCTGTGTAATTGATGCCAAATCGTGAGCAGTAAAGTGAGAGTTTGGACAGTCAAAATCCTCAGAGGTAACTATCACAGTGGTTAAATGTACACACATAGAATTCAGGCTGTCCAGTAAACTGGTGAGCAGCACATAGTGTAACATGTGGTGAATCGAGGAACATGTGAACATCTAAACTGTGTGCTCAGTGCTCTTGAGGTAGTGCATCATTGACAACAGACGGTTCTGATCTGAGCGGACACTGGTCAGACAACGACAGGACAAGGAGCCGGACTATCAGACCAGATGGATGTAGTGGCCAGGCCGTGGAGCTGGACTGAAAAACACCTCCAGAAGTCAAAGTTCACCTGCAGGAGAGCAGGTTAGATCACCTGGCAACCAAAGGAAAGGCGGCGCGGCTATGTTGGCCCTCCCAAACGCCAAAACAACTTCAGCACTTATCAGCAAGAGAGATGGGGTTGAAAACTTTTTTATAAAAACAGAACAATGACAAATCTACACATATTATCAGACAAACATATTTAAACTACTAAGATGTTTTTTTTTGTATGACTTCTGTAAACAAGCTAAGAGTGAATTCCGATGTAGGGTAGGTAGGCAGGTAGCACACGGATCAGCTGTTACTGTTTTTCTACAGAGCTGTGAATCAGATTCTCAGTGGATGGTAAATTTTTTTATGCAAGTCAAGCCAGTGGCTCTGTCCTCAATCCGAGTGGCTTGAATTTTCCTCACAGATCTCACTGCAGCCGCTGCCATGCTCACACTTCAGGCTAAACCAGGATCTATCAGGTATACAGACTCTTTTCTTTTGTTCGGTGAATCGGACGTTTACCTTTCCCAACGTAGCAGAATGGTAACGGCTAAACCTCAGAGCAATCTGCATGCAGCAGAGATACAACTCACTTGTACACAAACACACAAGCAGCAGGTAAGAAATCCCAGTGAGTCAGTGCACAGGATGACAAAACACACAAACCAGGGCTGGGCAATTTGGATCAAAACTCAGTAGTCATGATAACCACAAGACCTCTTTTCACCTTAATGCAGCCACAGAAAATACAGGTGTCTGTTGAACTCCTGTCGCAGTTTTGGTCAGTTTGTGATCACTGTGGTGATTTTAACATGTAATCTGCATTTATTTCTGAAATCAAGGCACCTTGTTGTGTATCATTGCACACATATCACAGAATTGTTTCACATCTCACTTCAAGGTGACTGGTTAAAGTTTAGTGTATTGAACAGAAAAATGACTTTCAGCCGACATGTTGCCAGAAACTCCCACTTGCTAGGAATCGAAAAGTCTGAGCACAGTGACTTTTGCAGGACAATTTTTATGAGGCTTATGGGATGTGAATGGTTATGAAAGTGTTATAAATCATAAATTGTCTTCAGAAGTAGACAGTTGCTAACACAAATGTACAGTTACAGTATTTTGCTGAATTTGATCGTCAGCCAAAAAAATGCAAAAAAATGTTTTAACTATAAATTAATTTTACAAAATTCTGAAACACAAAAAATATCTCATCTAATGACTCAGGCATGAATACAGACTGAAGAATGAGTTTGCCTAAACAATTGTAAACTTAAACTTATTTCTGCAGAAGTTACTTTTAGCTCCTCTGTGCATTAGGTTTTATTCCAGCAGCAAGCTGACTACTTTTGAAAATGAGAGGAGGTGAGTCTGTTTCTTCATGCACTGTTAAAGTCCTTCTCCGGTTGTTGATTTAACCCCTGAAAACTCATATCTGTGTGTCAGAGTTAGATGTTTTTTCATGAACATAATCCCTTCCTGCCTTAACATGGCTTCGATGTAACCTGAGACTGTTGCTCCTCAAGAATGTGCAGATCTACGACACCCCTACCTCTCTCTCCATGCACCCGTCCCTACTTACTGCGACTCAAGCACACCAGCTCACCCACAACTCTGCTGAAATGCTGCAAAGCTAATCTGTGCTACACAAGGCATTTTGTAATGCTGGAGTAATTCAGTCATCCTTGTTTGACCTTGCAGCCAACTCTGTAGGTCCGTCCTGCAAGTTATCAGGATTGATTGGTTCTTTAGGTTTGTTTCATCCGAAGTGCTGAAGGTCTGAATCCACTCTGTGAGACTGTCATTGATACATTGCAGTTTCAAGGTGAAGACACTCAGCCATGGCGCTGACTGCTCACTTTGCTAAACATGCGTCTTCCAGAATATAACATACACCATGTGGACATGTTAACAAGGTTCAGAACTTGATTTTCACTGGAGGGGGTCTTTAACAGAATTCTGTGAATTGTGGCTTTTATTATAAATGTAAGAAGAAACATTGTGCACCGTGCATTAGTCATAAAACAACCACCCAACATACCTTTTTGACAATCTAAAAAAGTTAAAGTTGGACATGTTACCCAGCTCCAACATGAACACGTGAACACAAATTGTTTGTTCTGCAGAACCTCCTGCAACAAACAGATAAAATTAACTCTTGGTATTAAGTATGTTTTGTAAAGACATGTTGCATTTTCAAAGATGCCCTCGGCCTTTTTTACGTTTCACATTGTAATGAGTTTCGTTGGCTTTCTCCTCTCTGCACTTTGGTGTACTGAAGTATTAAGGACTTGTTTCAGAGAACAACACATAATTTCAAGCCAGTGACAGTCAAGAAAAGCTGCTTTCAGAGAGCTGGAACAATCTGGTTCAGTCTGGTCTTGCTAGCGGAATCTAAAGAAGGAAAAGTCGGATCAGAGTTGTGTTCATGAACCACTGTGTTTTAAACACCTTGAATTTTTATTGAGAACTCACATTACACAATAGCAGGTTGGCTTCTCCTTAAATTAGAGCTTTTGTATATTCAGATTTGTATGTTGTCAAATTGTTTCAGTTTTTCATTCAAAGAATTATTCAAGCTTCACCTGTTTATCTGGCCAAATGGTCATTTATTGTTGGGTGGTTCTTCAAATTATTATCCTGTTCCACATCTCTTCAAATAAATGAACTTTTTTGATTGGTGCAACATTATCCAAGTTATCCACAATAGGAGAACAGTTTTTCCTATACAACTGATGAAACAGAAAAAAGACCACTTTCCAATTGTGACCATTTTTTATGGCAACAATCAAGTTGGAAGACTGGCAGTCTTTCACAGAGTTCTATATCTGATTTGGAGTTTAAAAGTATGGGCTTGCAGGAAAAAGCATGCAACAATGGACATTTCATATTACTCAAAGTCTGTTGTTAAGGGTAAATAAACAGTAAAATATAATAGATGTAATGCAGGTATTTTCAAGTCTCACACAGCCAACTCTGATCAACAACATAACTGAAATGACACGAACACACATTAGACGGTAAATTGTGTTTAGCCAAAAGATTGGCTGCTGGCTAGTCTGAGGCATAATATATAGTTTATCTTTCAGTTGATCTGATGATGTGAACACTCACAAGTTGGAAACACAGACGTCTTTCCCATTCCAATTAGTGTCGCAATTACTGTCGTTGAGATCCATCATCATACCAACAATTATGTGAGTTCAGTATCAGGCTGTTGACTATCCCAACAGCAGCAAGAGTTCAGAAAGGCAGCAACTGTGAAAGGTTCAGTAGCTCACAGCTCAAAATACGACCTTTTCTCCTCAGTGATTCCTCATTTCAGTTCACTTCCACTTTCATCTTCAAACTGTGAAAACAAGCTGAACCTCATCATCATTATGCTCAACCTCTGGTCTTTGAGTCAGTTAAAGCTCTGCTTCGTGTCAAACGGACTCGTTTGCTTTACAACAAAATGCCAAACTTTGGTTTCATGTTTCTTCAGCTTCAGTCTGGAGCTTTTGGATTTTTTTTGTTTGCTTTTTAACTGTGTGAATCCAATGTTTTGCATAAGAATATCCAGTAACCTTGACCACAACATGCCTAATTATAAATCAGATCATTTAGATATATTCACTTAATGAGATTACTCTTTACTGTTGATTCCTCAAAGTATATCTTAATATATCGAAGCAGAAAATGAATCAAAGAAAAAAAAATGGAGTTTAGTAAATTAACTTTAATATTGTACATTTTTTAAAGGAGGAGGTACTTAACAAGTTCTGTAGTCGACAAACCTAAAAGGTTTTATGTTAAGATCTTTTATGTTGCATGTCTCTGTTGCTAAAACATGTTGGTGGAGGGGGTGGGTGGGCCAAAAGTCGATTAGTTTAGAAAATGTGAAGAAGCTTCTTTCACTATGACCACTAGATCACTCACAGGTCGCATCTCCTTCAAAGGAAATAAAGCACTTTAAGTGTCAAACAGCAGTGCCTTGTCTCTGTCTTTACCAACAGTAATTATCCATTATGATGAAGATCCAGGGCTGCACGGTGACTCGGTGGTTAGCACTGGCACCTCACAGCTAGAAGATCCCCGGTTCGTCCTGGCTAGGACGCTTGGAATCTCTCACCGTGGAGTCTCCATGTTCTTCCCGTGCATCGTGGGTTCTCTCCAGGTTCTCCAGCTTTCTCCCACAGTCCAAAAACATGTTGAGGTTAATTGGTGATTCTAAATTGTCCATAGGTGTGAATGTGAGTGTGAGTGCTTGGCTGTCTGTGTGTAGCCCTGTGATAGACTTATTACCTGTCCAGGGTGTCCTCTGCCTTCACCCTGAGTCAGCTGGGATAGACTCCAGCCCCCTGCGACCCGAGTGAGGATTTAAGGTGTATAGATAATGGATGGATGATGATCCATTATTAGAGATGGTGACATTGTGTACAGGCAAGTAAGGTGTCCATCAGATGACAAAAGCTGAGGTTCTGATTGAGGCATCAGGTCTCCTTGCCAGAAATGGTGTTTTCACAAACCTTATGAAATGTGTCAGAAATTTTTAGCGGGGCTATCTACACCCCAGGAAGTGCTTCTGCAATTATCAGGTGGGACATTGAAAAACAAGAAGTTCAGCTAATGTGAAAACAGAATTAATGATTTGACTGATGGAATATATGTTGTTTCATCAGTAAAAACTGACTGACTAGAAACGATGGATGCAGGCATTTCATTACCTCATGTTCAATAGGCTACTATTTTGAATCCCTGAGGTTGTGCCAGCTGTGGTTTAGGTGGTTGAGTGGATTGTCCACTGATTGCAAGTTTGGTGGTTTGATCGCTGGTCCCACCATCGGCTTGTGAATGAGTAACAGTGTAAAGGGCTTTGAGTAGCACTAAGGTAGGAAGACGTTGCAAAAGTGCAGACCATTTACTTTGAAACTGAGGACACTATGTATGCTCACATGGTAGCCACTTGTGAGTCACAAGGCAGTAACCACCCTTAACATCCTGTACCTACACATGTAGACAAAATTGTTGGTACCCCTCGGTTAATGAAAGAAAAACCCACAACAGTCACAGAAATAACTTGAATCTGATGAAAGTAATTATAATTTAAAGAAATCAATTTAGCAATGAAAATCAGACATTGCTTTTGAACCATGGTTTAACAGAAGTATTTTTAAAAATAAACTCATGAAACAGGCCTGGATAAAAATGATGGTACCCCTAGAAAAGACTGAAAATAATGTGACCATAGGGACATGTTTAATCAAGGTGTGTCCTCCAATTAGCATCACAGGTGTTTACAAACTTGTAATCAGTCAGTCGGTCTATTTATAGGGTTACAAGTACTCACTGTGCTGTTTGGTGACATGGTGTGTACCATACTAAACATGGACCAGGGGAAGCGAAGGAGAGAGTTGTCTCAGGAGATTAGAAAGAAAATTATAGACAAGCATGTTAAAGGTAAAGGCTATAAGACCATCTCCAAGCAGCTTGATGTTCCTGTGACTACAGTTGCACATAGTATTCAGAAATGTAAGATCTATGGGACTGTAGCCAACCTCCCTTGACGTGGCCGCAGGAGGAAAATTGATGACAAATCGAAGAGACGGATAATACGAATGGCAACAAAAGAGCCCAGAACAACCTCTAAAGACATTACCTTTAATGTCTGAACTTCAAGGTCAAGGTACATCAGTGTCAGATTGCAACATCCGTCGTTGTTTGAGCCAAAGTGGACTTCATGGGAGACGACAAAGGAGGACACCATTGTTGAAAACAACTCATAAAAAAGCCGGACAGGAATTTGCCAAACTGCATGTTGACAAGCCACAAAGATTCTGGGAGAATGTCCTCTGGACAGACGAGACAAAACTGGAACTTTTTGGCAAGGCACATCAGCTCTATGTTCACAGACGCAAAAATGAAGCATATCAAGAAAAGAATACTGTCCCTACTGTGAAACATGGAGGAGGCTCTGTTATGTTCTGGGGCTGCTTTGCTGTATCTGGCACAAGGTGTCTTGAATCTGTGCAGGGTACAATGAAATCTCAAGACTATCAAGGTATTCTGGAGAGAAATGTGCTGCCCAGAGTCAGGATGCTTGTTCTCAGTCGCATGTCATGGGTCTTGCAACAGGATAATGAACCAAAACACAAAGCTAAAAACACCCAAGAATGGCTAAGAGGAAAACACTGCATTATTCTGAAGTGGCCTTCTATGAGCCCTGATCTAAATCCTATTGAACATCTGTGGAAGGAGTTGAAACATGCCACCTGGAGAAGGCACCCTTCAAACCTGAGACAACTGGAGCAGTCTGCTCATGAGGAGTGGGCCAAAATACCTGCTGAGAGGTGTGGAAGTCTCATTGACAGTTACAGAAATCGTTTGATTGCAGTGATTGCCTCAGAAGGTTGTGCAACAAAATATTAAGTAAAGGGTACCATCATTTTTGTCCAGGCCTGTTTCATGAGTTTATTTTTTTTTAAATAATTCTGTTGAACCGCGGTTCAAAAGCAATGTCTGATTTTCATTGGTTAATTTTCATAGAATTGTATTTATTATTGCTTTTGTCAGATTCAAGTTATTTCTGTGACCATTGTGGGTTTTCCTTTCATTAACTGAAGAGTACCAACAGTTTTGTCCATGTGTGTAATTATCTTGTTCTATAAATGGGACTACAGTATCCCAACTTAATTTTGCACTGTATTGAGTAAAGTAGTTAATGTAAGTAAAGTAAAGTAATGTAACAACGGCTGTAAATGTTTGCAATGTTAAACCTTTTGAAAATGAAGACGAAAAAAATACATAACTGGCTGAACTTGTTAGCTATGAAAAAAGTAATAGAAAAACTGTTGAGACTATGGTGTTTTAAAAATGATCAGTAATAGTAAGGGCATTTTAGGAGATTTTTTGCAAATCTGGCAACTAAATCGTTACCAAACAATTTCTTCACCAATATGTTTGTAAAGGTGTGAAATAACATGCCTTAAAATGTTGAAGTTCAACTCCCGTGGGAAACCTTAAAAAAAACCTGCTCAAGTTAGGGTACCGATAACCGATTGACGAAAATTTTGATTTTTTTAAAATCTGGCCTTAACTAACTTATGAGGGGTCAAATCAGGGTTTTTTCATGATTCTGAGTTGATTGTTAGCATTTATATTTCACCACAAACACTTCTTTGTTGAAAAAGGCCACAATAACTTTTACATTTATGTTGCACAGTAGCTTTTATTTCACATCCTTATATAACACTCAGAGTTATTTCTCATTCACAATGTCAGAAGCTTCAAGAGTCATTGTTTATGTCTTCTTCAGACTCAACAACATCATGACTGCAGTTTCCGCATGTGATGCCTTTACAGATTCCACAGGTCCAGATGCTCGTGTTGAAACGTGCGTACACCAGTCAAGGAGTTGACATGGAGGACTGCACATTTCCACGATCATTTCACTCTTGATACATCTGAACATGAGCCTGGAAAAGTACGTACACCAAGTGTTTGCGCGTACGCACCCTCTGTACATGAGGCCCCTGGTCTGGGAGGAGATCCCTCAGGAGAACATCCGCCACCTCATTCCACATCCACACCTCCATGGGATAATAATTTTGATCTACATTGATCATTTTTATGTTATTTTGCTCTCAACACATTCCACCATGTAATTAATAAATATTTTCAACCGGAATATTTCATTCATTGAGATCTAGGATGTGTTATTTTAGTGTTCCCTGTATTTTCTGAGCAGTGTATAAGGATGTGAAATGTAAGCTATTGTGAATGTAAATGTAAAAGTTATTGTGGCCTTTTTCAACAAAGAAGTGTTTGTGGTGAAATATAAATGCTAGCAATCAACTCAGAATCATGAAAAAGCCCTGATTTGACCCCTCATAAGTTACTTAAGGCCAGATTTTTAAAAAATCGATTTTTCGTCAATCGGTTATTGATACCCTAACTTGAGCAGGTTTTTTAAAGGTTTCCCACGGGAATTGAACTTCAACATTTTAAGGCATGTTATTTCACACCTTTACAAACATATTGGTGAAGAAATTGTTTGGTAACGATTTAGTTGCCAGATTTTGATATTTTTCCCTTGCTATAAGAGATTTTGCAAAGCAAATACAGCTCTGACATATCGGGGAGAAGCAGATACAAAGGACATTCCAAGATGGCGCCGCGGATGGCAGCCTCGGCACTGCGCTCCCTAGGAATTTGTTTGTTTTTGTTTAATTTCTCTGCATCTGGTCTGAGTCCGTTAAGCTACAGCAGAGATGAGCTGCTCAGCTTCAGAGAGTCCTCTCCGGACACTTTTCCTGGTCTTTGCTGAAGTCCAGAGAGTTTTTATTGAGATTTTAGTCGGAGGGGCAGCAGCTCTGTATGGGACGTGGAGAAGACGCAGACGGGGCAAGCGGGCCGGCGCGCTCGTTAAAAGCCGTAAGCACGGCCTCCGAACCCCGCTCCCTGCCCAACAAAATGGACAAGCTGCTTCTCCTCCTGAACGGATCCAATAAGGACTTCGCTCGTTCGGCGGCCCTTTGCTTCACTGAAACCTGGCTCAGTGAAGCCGTACCTGACGCCGGACTTCACCTGCCCGGCTTCTCTCTTCACCGTGCGGACCGCGTCACGGAGCTATCGGGGAAATCAAAGGGCGGCGGAATATGCTTATACATTAACGAAGGTTGGTGCACATCTGTCGCAGTCCGGTCTGGACACTGCAGCCCAAATCTGGAGTCATTTTTCATCAACTGCAAGCCGTTTTATTCGCCGCGGGAGTTTTCCTCCTTCATCATGGTCGGAGTTTACATCGCCCCCAGGCCAATGTGAACGAAGCGCTGCAAACTCTCGCTGAACAATTAAACGGCTTTGAACAGAAACACTCGGACTCGCTTTTTGTTATCATGGGGGACTTTAACAGAGCGAGTTTGAACAAAGAACTACCAAAATACAAACAGCACATTAGCTGTCCCACCAGAGACAGCAACACACTGGACCACTGCTACACCGTTATTAAAGGAGCATACCACTCTGTTCCCCGGGCGGCTCTAGGACACTCTGACCGCTGTCTGGTCCACCTCATCCCCACATACAGGCAGAAACTAAAATTTGCAAAGCCTGTTGTCAGAACTGTGAGGACATGGACCACCGAGGCAAAGCAGGAACTACAAGCCTGTTTTGACTGTACAGACTGGAGTGTTTTTGAAGCTGCCAACAAGAACCTGGATGACCTGACAGACACTGTGACTGCGTACATCAGTTTCTGTGAGGACGTATGTGTGCCAACCAGAACCTTCAGGACCTTCAATAACAAGCCATGGTTCACCAGCAAACTGCGGCAGCTCCGTCATGCCAAGAAGGAGGCTTACAGGAGTGGGGACAGAGACCTGTTTAAAAAGGCCAGAAACGCACTGAGCAAAGAGATCAGAGTGGCTAAGAGGAGCTACTCTGAGAAGCTGAAGAACCGGTTCTCAGCTAACGACCCTGCTTCAGTGTGGAGAGGCCTTCAACACGTCACCAGCTACAGGAGACCATCCCCCCCGCCGAGCCTAACAGAGACCTGGCCAACGACCTGAACTCCTACTGCCAGTTTGAGAGGGACACATTCACAGCCCACCTCTCACCCACAACACAACCACACGAACAACCGCTGTCACACCTCAGTCTGCACCCCGAACTGCCCCTCGTCACACTCACAGTGCGTGAAGAGGAAGTGAGCCGCCTCTTCCAGAGGCAGACAATCAGAAAAGCACCAGGCCCAGACGGGAGTGTCTCCCTCCTGTCTGAAAGCCTGTGCTGACCAGCTAGCTCCAGTCTTCACCAGAATCTTTAACAGGTCCCTGGAGAGCAATGTGAAGTCCCCTCTACCTTCAAACATTCCACAATCATACCGGTTCCCAAGAAACCCTCCATCACAGGACTGAACGACTACAGACCAGTGGCTCTGACATCTGTGGTCATGAAGTCGTTCGAGAGACTGGTGTTGAGGTCCATGGTGGGTCCTCTGCTGGACCCCCTGCAGTTTGCCTATTGGGCAAACAGGTCAGCGGATGATGCAGTCAATCTGGGGCTGCACTACATCCTGCAACATTTAGATGGCTCTGGGAGTTGCGCAAGGATCCTGTTTATGGACTTCAGCTCGGCTTTCAACACCATCATCCCTGGAATCCTCTCCACCAAACTCTCCCTCCTCAATGTGTCTCCATCCATCTGTCAGTGGATCACCAGCTTCCTGACAGACAGGAGTCAGCAGCTGAGGATGGGAGACATCACCTCTTCAACCCGGACTGTCAGCACTGGCGCCCACCAGGGATGTGTCCTGTCTCCACTTCTCTTCTCCCTCTACACCAGGGGTGTCAATCTCAAAAACACAGTGGGCCA
>NW_007578129.1:384125-404078 GCF_000690725.1 Stegastes partitus | reverse complement strand
TCGGAGCCCCCCTGCCCTCCATCCAGGAACTGTACTCCAATAGAACCAGGAAGAGGGCAGGGAACATCATCACAGACCCCACTCATCCTGGTCACAAACTGTTCTCCCTCCTCCCCTCTGACAGGCGATACAGAGTCCTGCAGACTAAAACCACCAGACACAAAAACAGTTTTTATCCCACTGCCATAACCCTACTGAACAGCTGAGCCACTCCAAGCCACAACTGCTATTTGCACTTCCATTTTGCACTAATGTACATATACCTTTTTCTACTAGATGTGTAAATTATTGTATATATTTGTCTTATTATCTTGTTTTATTTTTTATTAATATTTCTTGTATTTTATTCTTTTCTTTCTTTAGTTATTTTACTTTATTTTATTTTATTTTTTAATTTTCTTATTTCTATTATTCGTGCAAATTCCTAGGGTGACACTAACAGCCGAAACCAAATTCCTTGTATGTTGTGTACATACTTGGCCATGAAAGCTGATTCTGATTCTGATTCATTTAAAGCTACGTGTACAATATAGTGTACAAAGCAGTGTATGTGAATGAAGAGGACAGATACAAGCTGTCTGTTAATTCCGAACACATGCAGGAACAACCATCTTCTTACAGCTGGGTAGGTCAACTTAGCATCTTATTGACCCTACTTTTACCTTATTTGATTTATTAGTTCAGTAAACATTTTCCTAATGACTTTATTCTTTCAATCGCTAATTTTAAACTCCTTCAATATAGCATGATGTTAATTTTGTCAAGTATGGTCCCATTTAAAGGAAAATAGAACAAGAAGCAGAGTATGCTTTAGGGCGGCGCTGCCTTGTGATTGACAGGTTGCTACCGATGGGCGTGTGGCGTTGTTAAGTTCTCACTTTGATTAATGATGGTCTCCATCATTAAACCAACGACAAACCTTATGCTATTTATCTGAGCTGTCGGATATATCATCCTGCAGAATGTGCAGTTATGAACATAAAAATACGACTGCTAGGTCTTACACCATTCTTTACAATGTTTGCTGGGTTGGTACACATGAAAATGTTAACATGGTTTGTGTATTTTGATGACTTTGAACTCATAATAAAACAGCAGTGATGCTGACAGCAGAGTCTGTTGGACTGGTTTTATTCATTGCATGGGTCAGCCACGCGGCCGATGAACAGCAGCGTGTTGATGGTTGACTCTCTAATGAGCAGCAGGAATGGCCGATCGGCCAGAAAAACCTGTCTGAACGGGTTGATGGAACGTCCAACGACCATCACAGCGGTAGCTGCTGCTGCCTCGCTGCCCTCCTCGTTCACCTGCAAACCAAAAGACAGCTTTTTGTAGCATCCTGTCTTCTAGGCTGCTCTGCCTTTGCAACGTAGGCATTAAAGATACATGATGGATGTAAAAGAAACTTTGATGGTTTCAAATACAATAATAAAACAGCTCTCCAAATATTAGCAGCTTGTAGGCTACAAATATGAGGAATAAGACATTTAATCTATTTAATTAATTATTGATTTGTTATTTAAAGTCATTTTAGGATGTGCACACACAAGCACAATTTGTGACAGTAGTTTGGAAGCCATTCACATTCAGATCAGCAGCCTTAAGAAGTGTGATGGCTTTGCCAGGAGGGGCCACTGAAAACCTCTGGGTGGTACACCAAAACTGCCTCCATCAAATCCAAAACTCTGACACTTATCCACAAAACTACAATGAGAACAGCTTTGTCCAACCTAAACTCTCTCATTCAGGCCTACACTCCCTCTGCTCCCTAACTCAACCAACAAAAGGCTCCTGATACAACCACCACAACAGGCCGAGGTCGATAGCTAGACTCTTGTTCTCTGTGGTTCCCTGGTGGTGGAACAAGTTACCAAACTCTGTTCCATCTGCTGATTTCCTCTCAGTCTTTATGAAAAGACTAAAGATCACCTCTTCACTGAACACCTCTGCACTTGACAGACTGGGGAAAAATAAGAAAAAACAAAACAAACAAAACAATTTCCCATTACCTCCTACACAGCCTGCTATTGGCATCAATGCCCTATCACACTTGGACTTGTTCTATGGCACTTATCCAGGTTGTTTTTCTCATGAGTTGATCCTTGCTCATGTTGTATCTACTCTCAGATTTGCGTTGCTTTGGATAAAAGTATCTGCTAAATGAACTTGTGGAATTGTAGCCCAAAACCAAAAGCAATCCCTCAATTCCATAAATTCTGTTATGCTGTTGTAATGTAGAGACTGCTTTAAAACCATGTCCACATGAGAGTTAAGAAATCACATTGTGATATACTTGTGTTTCCTATTTTACAGTTAATGTTGCTAATTATCTGACGTACGCAGCGTAATACAGCTACAGTGAACATTTTGGTCACTTGGGCGAACACTGGCCAAAATAGCTCAGAAAAAGTGCTGCAGTGTGTTTGAGGGGAAAAGTTCACCTGTAGGCAAAACATGTACAGCTTATGATTTCAATACAGCTATCAAACTACAGCAACATATGCTTCAGTGAAATTCGTTTTCATGACTACAAGGTCAGCTGTTGCCGTATTTCGCTCGTTATTTCAGTGAGAAGTCACATTCTCTAACACATACATATGCACAATACAGTGTTGCAGAACAGAAAACATCTCCCTCAAAGAAAAACTTGATGAAAATAGAAATATTTAGAAATGTAGACACTTACACAATATCCAGCTGAGACTTAGCAGAATTCAACCGTGTAACAAGTGATTTACTTGCAGCTAATAACCTGTGACTCTGTGTGAAAGCTCATCTGCCTAAAATGAAAACAAGTGTGCAGTGTCATTTACAGTCACTTCCTGATTAATCTTGTCTCCATGTGGGAGATAATTTATTCGTAATTAATGAAGTTTCTGCTGCGCTGTGTTGTGTTGCTCTAGCGATTCTCACATGGATCCTGCTACTGTCTGATGCTGCTGGTATTTAATCAACTCAGAGGAAAGACTCTTCTAAACATCTGGAAGCAAACTGAACAGCGCCTGTTAGCATTTCTTTCAAAGCTCAGATGATATTCTTCAATATTATGAAGTATTCGTCACTGTGTAGTTTCATTTCTATGGAAATATCAGAATATAAATATTATTTGTAATAGACGTCAAATTGTTTAGCAAAATGAAAGAAAAAAAGTCTTAACGGCAAAAACTGTCTTTTGGAAAAAAAATGCATCAATGAGCAGTTGTATGTGAGTCAACAGCATCTGACTGACCTCCAAGAAAGCTTTGTGGTAGGCGTCTGAGATGTAGAGACCATCACTGCCGTCCTCCAGCATCCCTGAATCACACACAAGATTAGAATGAGTCATTTTTGTTAGAATTTAGTTAGAAAATGTTCTTGATGTTTGTCAGGTTATTTTTTAGACTTTTTATAATTCCAGTAACCGTTTGACTAATGGTTCGATTAAGAATGTAAGACATTACAAACAGCTGACAATATGCCACATTTTAGACTTGATGTACATAATTTTTGGCATGAGTCACCAGAATCAAAAGCAAGAACATTTTAAGAATTTAAGATGTCTTGCTTGTGTAGCAAAAAAACAAACAAACAAAAAAAACAGTCTGCATCAAGTGTTTAGTTAATTCGCAGGTTTTCATCAACATAAAAATTTGCGATTGTTGAGGTTTTGACAGAATCACAAAACTAATGAAATTTTGCTCCAAGGGCCAAACTTCAAAAACTCAGGGGTAAGAAAGTGTTTGGAGAAGAGCTTCATGATTTTTCCACATTTTTTAAAAGGAGAATCCCAGACATTGTCACAGAAGGTTTGGAGTGTTGCCCTACAATGAGTCATGAATCACAAGTGGCAGGAAGTTGAAAGTTCTTCTAACTCTTAATGTTACTATAAGCAGTGTTTTTACCATTTTTTCCCCTAAAATGTGTACAACATTTAGGCGTTGTGAAAAAAACGCATTGCTAATACCGCAGTGTGCTCATTGCTGGATCTAGTTGCTGACCTGTAAGTTGCTGCTCTGCACCTACTCGCAGCTGAAAGTAGCAACACTCGTCCCGTGGACTCACTTCATCTACATTTAATTCAATTTCAGACTACATATATATATATAAATAACCTGGCAGGCTGGCCTTCTCAGCGCTGAACAGGTCGGTCAGTCCCATGGCCTGCAGGTTCTCCTTCAGACCAAAGCTGTCCCCCACCCTGAAGCGAGGGATGTGGATGGAGACGGTGGTTTCTTCCATCTGATCCAACCAGCCACTCAGTTTCTGCAGATCCAGACTCTCCTCCACCTCAACGCAAACACATACAGCAAGTAGGTGAAGCACAGGAGCCGGGTTTCTGCAGTTACCAAATAACATGTATAGATTAAGTCAAACAGCAGGGCCAATAAGCTTTCTGGTTTTATATATATATATATATGTGTGTGTGTGTGTGTGCGTGTGTGTACACGCCATGTTTCACAATGACTTACAATTCCATTAAGGGTTCAGTTGTGAAATTTTGTGTTTCGTAATACCTTTTATTATTTATAATTTTTGTAATTATTATTTGATCCTGTTCACTTTGGGTGGAAAAGTCAGAAAATGTGATGTTCATTATTAAATGTGATCAAAAAAGGAAAGACACTCACAGCATCAGATCTCTAAAGTGAACAAGTGCGGCTCTGATTACCTTTCTGAGTGGAGTATCTTTCTTGGGCAGGATGACCACCATGGTGATGTCGTCTCCACGGTACGGCATCTCCAGCAGCTGCACCTCGTCATCAGGGAAGTGCTTGTACCTGAACTTGGCCTCCTGGTACATCATGTTAACTGGACAGCTGTGGCTCTTGCTTACGTGGAAATCTGAGACGAACACGTTGGCTTTGTCAAATTTGTTCTTCCACTGACCCTGAGAGGCAGAAAGATTTAGGTCAGTGCTCTTCACTGACTTCACTGTTTCTAACAGCAGATTTCCAATGATGGAGTGCACTTCCCCACTAAAAGCAATCTGCCGTTCTCAGTTATACTGTAAACCATGAGAACAGGACAGAGATGGAGGTTAAAAAACACATTTTTCAGGTAAGATAGTACACTGTTGCCCATAAAGTTGGAATAATTTTGTTTTCAGACACATTCCTCTTTTTGTTTCTATTCATACACATCAGTAATCACTTTGACCAGGTACAATGATTACACACTGAGTCCCAGTTACCAGGTGAAACCAATTCTGACTTTGGGATCTCACTGAAGAGTGGGACATTCTGCCCATTGACACTATCAACCAGCTGGTGGACAGCATGCCCCAATGTCTTAAAGGATTGATCCGTGTCAGGGGTGGCCAGACTCAATATTAGTGACTGAGGGACATTTAAAGAGTAACATTGAACATTCTTTTGCATGAAATGCCCTCGAATATGTGTTTCCTGTTATATGACCAAGGTTGAAAAATATAAACAAAACCCTAAGTCCTATTGTTCAATACCCCAAATTAGTTTAAACCTCAATACACAGTTTGCAGAAGTTAGTTGTGGTTTAACTTTCACTGTGACATATATTGTATGTATATTGTGCTATCAATAAAGTTTTGAGAAGATATACACTTTATCAAGAATAAATCACATCGTCACGATCATTTTATGAGAAGAGGTAAAAAAAATATACATATATATTATTCCAACTTTGTGGGCAGCAGTGTAGATGCAGAGATTAGAATAACGCAAACTGTGCAGAACATCAGTGGAGAAAAATGAATGACTTCATTTAAAAATGTGAAGTTAATCTGCGCTGGTGCGCTGGATAATACAACCTCTCTATTCCCTCAGTTTTGTGACAGAAATTTGGTGCAGATATTCATGTTTCCCTCAGGACGAACTGCAGTCTCTCACCCTTTTCATTAGGTGAAAATGGTATGTCCGTTCTTGGGTTTAGTTAAGCATCTTAGAAAACTAGTGAGCAAACGTGGACACTATGTATCACAGGATCAATGAGAAGGCCCTCCAGGTGTTTGTACCAGGGACATGAATCCCAGCCTGTCAGACAGCAAAATAAGCTGCCTATGCTCCGATCTCAGAAAACCAACCTTGATCTAATTCATCTGTCTGTGTTAAGGTCTGTCAGAGTTTACCGAACTTGTCAGCTGGCCTGACAGCATGTCATTCAAACTAGTTGCAATCAAGCTGAAAATGAAGCCAGATGCAGCGAGTCACAACATCTGTAGTCCAGCTGGGACTTCTGCTGTCTGTCATCTCTCCGCTGACAGCTATTGGTGGCTCAAAGGTACTTGATACCTTTTTGAGAAACACTTGTGAGAATGATTTTATGAAGTCATTATACTTCAAAGACCTGACTGTAATGCTACAAGAATAAGTTGGAATATTACAGTAAGATTAAAAAAAAAACCAAAAAAAAAAAACCTTAATGTCGTGAGGATGTAGTTACAAGATGAAAACTAGCAATATTTCAAAACAAATAAATGTGTTATTCTTGGTGAACAAATTAGAATGTTTTGCAGTCAACACGGCATTAGGACTTTCTCTGCTCTTTATGTCATCTTTTTCAGTTACTGGGTCAGGCAGTCAGCGGTGACCAGCTGGTAACCTGCTATGTTGTTTAACATCTGCATCTGTGTCCATAAAAGGGATTTTAACATCTTGTTTTGTGAGATATTTCCTTAAGCCTCCCTCAGCAGGGAGCTGAAAACTGTTAAAATAATCTGCAAAGGCAGCCACAGAGTGCGGTTGTATTATGGCACATGAAGAACTCTGTAAAAGCCTACAGGTGTGACTACAAGTTTCAGGTATGGCTCTCTGTAATGGTAAAAGACACGCACACACACACACACACACACACACACACACACACACACACACACAGAGTGGAGTCCTGGATCAAACAGTCAGCCCTGACATTAGAGGACATTCAGTCTTCAGGTACCTTGAAGTAGATGGTGTTAACGAGGACCAGGACAGTGGTGGAGTCCAGCACTCCCTTTGGCAGTGTGTCCTGGATCCGGTTCTCCGTCTTGTTGGAGATCCAGTTGTTGATGGTGACTCGGGCCTTTTCTGGGTTCTCCTGCAGCACAGAGCCAGAGCTATTAGTTTTACATTTTACACTTTATTCTACTCATCTTAAAATTCACCAAAAAAAGAAATAGTTTGCATCAAATTATGAAAAAAAATAAAAAAATAAAAAATGCAGTGCCTCTTGGTGCAACCGAGACATCTTGACTTGGCTGTGACGAATTCAGGCACTGTTCAGCTGAAGAATAGAAACTGAAATGCAATGAGCAGGGTCGGCCCTGACCAGTTTGGTGCCCTAGGCACCAAATGTTCAAGGACTTTTATTTTTATTTGATTGTCTTCTACAACAGTGTACTATTCTTCTGTTCCCAGACACCTGGTGACATAAGGACAATTTTCTAATATTTTAGTCCAAAAACTGGTTAAATAGAGATATTTCCATAGTTACCTTGAAGTTGAGAGGCAGCAGTTTGGCTCCGTAGACCGTCTCGCTGATGTTCTGGTACGTCTCGTTGAAGATGAGCGATTTGTCTCCGAACAGTCGGTTGGCAGAGATCAGCTCAGTGGTCTCGTCCTTCTTCCTGTACAGACGGCAATTCAGTTTGGCGAAGAAGAAGTGGACCTGATCCGACGTCTTCTCTTTGATGGTGTCAAACTCAAACACCTGCAGACACAAAAAGATTGCTTTGATCTTCAATGAAGTGAGAAACAACAAAGAAGAAAATTCAAATGCAGTAACATGACTGAAGTATTCTGGTCCCTCTCTTCTAGAGTCTGTGTGGCTTATTTGATTAGATATTATTGTTTGTTGAGTAAATCCGTTTGCACTACTCCTGTTGCTCTGTTCTGTGTGCATTTATTTCAGATCTTTGTTTTATTTGACCCATTGACTATATTTTAAGACAGCAATTGATCGGTTTTAAAGTCAATCATATCTCTAAATCTGAGTCTTAGATAAACAGTTTATGTCAGTAGTTTTGCTTGTCATACTTACATCAAGTATAAAATTTCTTCACGTCCCCACAGCAAGTAATCTTTTTAAAATAGTCATCCTGTATCTTTAAAAATCCACCTTAAATGTAAACAGGACACCATAATAAAGTATTTCAGATCCACATGTGCGAGGACTGATGTGAGCTCTGCCCATCTGAAGTTTCACATAGAAGCTCTCATCACTGCTCTTTGACAGTTGACAAATGTTGTTTGACTGTTGTGTATTTGAATCTGTTTGCTGTAAAGTTTCAGCTGATGCGTGTCCACTGGCTTACATTGCCACCATGTAAAATACTGCTGCCTGTGTGTGCTTATTAAGTCATCATGCATGCACACAAATGGATCTGATATGTAAAAACCTAAAGAGGTAAAATGCTGCAGCTTCTGGTTGCAGCAGCTTAGCTTTAATTCCTGTCTGACCTGCATGATCTGCTGCAGTGTCTGGTTGCAGGCTCCCAGTTTGGTCATGGCGAACGCAGTGGAGACGCTGATGGGGGACATGAAGATGTTGGACTCAGGGGTCTTGCTGAGGACCAGCTGCTTGTACAGTGACAGGGCGAAGCGGCTGTTGGCCTTTGACAGCTCCCACACTCGCGGGTTGGTGGACTCTGGCACCTCCTCAGGCTCCTGGGTCGGGTCCTCGGGGACCTCAGGGTCAGCGCTGCGGTAGATACAGCGTGGCTCCAGAGGGAGGTCCTTGGGTTTGGCACTGCAGATGTCCGGACGGACGGTAACAAAGAGGAATGGCAGGAACACCACAGATAACAGCCAATCAGCAGCCCTCATCCTGCACAAAGAACCAATTAGAGGTTTATCTTTCTTCTATGATGCTTGTATTGAAAGACATATTTCTGTTTTTACTATTTCTTTATATCTGACATTGCCAAAATCGATTTAATCGCAGGGCACCTGACTTACTTTTTACTTTGGCTACAGTGCTACATCTAACTTTTTCATCTATGGTCACCAGCACATAATTTAGGAGCATCCAGAAGAGGAGTGCTGCTCTCCAGGTCTACACACACGTCACAACACAGGACAAGACTCCTACAGACGCTGTCCTTTATTGATATTTAAATTCAGAATGTTGATATTCCGACAGAAAAAGCTGTGTTCCTATGCAGGCTTTGGTTGCACAACTCAGTTAAGATCCTAACAACTGACAAAAACCATCCCAAAGAGACACAGAACAACTTCAAATAAATATTAAACAACCACGGTAAGTATAAAGAGCCATTATTAACCATAATGCTTGACATGAGCAGTAACAACTGGAGTTATTAAATATTGATTAAATATCAAAGCCATCTCAAGTCAAAGAGCTGAAATTAAAGTCCAGAGTTAGTGATGTTGAACTCCTTCATTCTGCAGTTGTTTTATGATTCTATCAAAACGAGTCCAGGATCATCACACTTACAACTCAAGTACATAAAAGCATGCAACAGGAGGCAGTTTTCTATATACTGAGTACTCTTACTTTCACTACAATCAGTAGATTTGCCTGAAAATACTTGGCTACTTAAAATTTTCAAAACAGAAGGTTTGTTGCTGTGCACTGAAACAACTGAAATAAAATCAGTTCAAGTGCTGATTCTTACCTGAGCACACGGAGTTTTCATACAGATTGTGTGGCTCTGTAGGTCAGTGTCCTGTAGAGCAGTGAAACATCACTTCAACCTTTGAAACATTGATCCTCTGTTAGTCAACAAGCAGTCACAGTTTGATACCAGGAAAACTAGCAGCAGCTGTCAACAGGAAAACAAACTCACCTTGATCTCACACAGACTCCCACTGATCACGGATCAATAACTGGACGGGGGCAGTAACCACAGGAAACTTCTGCTGCCTGACCAAAAATATACCCTCAACACTGGTGGGGCAAAAATGAAAAATGTTCTCCCAGGATCAGAATTCAGAAAGGCAAAAAAATTAAAACAATAATAATAATTTTTAACCAAAAAAAAAAAAAGGCTTTTGAAATTCTAAGAAGGGTTGTTTAATGTATTTAATGAAAATAAAAAAAGTAATTTAACTTTTAAAGAATTAAGTTTTTATTTGAAGAAACATTCATTTTTAACTTTAAGAATAAAAAAAATACTTTTAAGAAGCTTTATTTAACTGTTAAGATGTTATTTTTAGATTTAAGAAATAAAATTCTTTAAAAATCGGGTATATATATATATATATTTCTTTAAAGAATTTTTTAAATTTTAAAATGAAACATTTTTTTGAAGAAATGTTTCATAATTTAAACTTTAAAATGTAAAGAATTTGAATCTTAACTGTATTTCATTTTTGTCTTTTAAACTACATTTAGTTTAGATATCTTTTTAGAAATTCTTTTTCTTAAATTTAATTAGATTTTTTATTTCGTTTTAGGAAATCCTATTAGATTTTTCATTTTCTGAAGTCTTTAAATATCTTTACGCACAGCTATGTTTCACTGACCAGAGAGAGCTTTCTAAAAACATGTTTTGTGTTCTGAGAAGATACAGCGTCCGTGGTTGATCAAAAATGTACTTCACGTACTTGATGTGACTTGAGCGCCATAGACTGGTGGCAACATGAACTACAACAGAAATCATGTGTATCACTGTAAAGTATCTAAATTCCAATGCTAATTCTTAGTTATTTCCTTGAAGCAAAAACTGTCAAAGATTTTATGTTTAATGGCATCCTGTGGAATATATGATAGATAGTGCCTTTATTATCCTTATGCTCTGGCCCTTTGGTCACACAAAAGAAGACATCTGAAGATGTCTTTCTTTTATCAACATTTTATAGACAAATTAAATATATAAATGAGTTCAAATAACGAGAAAAAGTAATACTTCTGAAGAAATTCCTTGTGTGATGGGTCCCTTCAAGTGTTCAAGAGTTCTAAAAACTACTCCGGGCTGATTTTAAAAGAAAAGTTGGACAGTATGGGAAATACATGTGACATTTACAGAAGACAACTTATGTATTTCTTATATTTACTCTAAAAATTGAGAATTAACAAATGACTTGAAAAAGCCTGCTGTAATTTAGCTGTCTAACTGGACACACGTCTGTTTTCTTCTGAGAAAAACTAAACTCACCTTTCTTTTGTTAAGCATTCTGGTCTGTGGTTCATTTTAACATTTTGGATGTTCAACAACAAAACGAAACCTGAATCTGAATGTCTCTTTCATGCTGGCTAACATATATCTACATTCACATATATCGTAAATATATTCATATTCATATATTGTTTAAACTTAGAAGCACATTTTATTTGCGGAATCATAAATACAAAAACTTTGCAAAACACATTTCACATAAAAACAGGAAGTGGCAAATAAAATGAAAAACAAGATATTTCATTAACACACACAAATCTCCAAGAAGCTGGACACGGCAGGTCAACTGGTGAAACCAGAGTGAGTCACTAACACACTGAGCATTTTGGACATGAAAATGTATAAAATCATTCAGCTGGTTTGGGCAGCAGTTTCTAGATCCGGATGTTTCCCATTCCAACCTCCGTGTGACAGATGATCCTTTTGACAAAGATGGCAGATTTCCTGTAAAAACCAGTGCTACCTGTATGAGCAGCTTTCACACTACACCTCTGAGACACACCAGTCTACATGTAGGAGTTAACAGGCTGGCTGATGGTTGCTCCTTCTCAACAGAGGGCGCAGATTTGCAGTAAAACCGGGACCTCACAAAACTTTAAAATTGAACAGTTTTTAAAAGCTCCCTGCAGATTTCTATCAGCGAATGGGTTGGTTGTCTGGCGTTTTGGGCATCAGAAGAGCTTTGAAAGCTGCCTCAAGCGGCTCAGGTCCAGGATGTTTCCCACCGATCCCTCTGTCTGACGGCTGCTTGCCCTGACTGACGATGGAGGCCTGTTCTCTGCTTTGGCGCTGCCTGCTAAAAGCTGCATTTTTGGCTGCAGGTCCTTGATCAGGTGACTCTGCGGGAGGAGCTTCACATTCTGAGTTTCTGTCAGCAGCTGGCGCTCTGATGCCTCCTGAATTCTGACCTCCTTGTGCTGCTGCTGCTCCTCCTCCTCCTCATCTTCATCTTCATCATCCTTCTCCTCCGCCTCCTCCTCAATCAAGCCGTATTTCCTCATGTACTTCCTGGTGGCCAGCGACATGTTGCTGGGTGACAGCAGGGAATCGTTGGAGGAGGGGCCACACTGAGGCAGGTGTCCTCCCAGTGACAGCCGGCTGAGCTGAGAGTCGCTCAGGTAACGCAGGGCGATGGTGTTGGCTTCCAGACTCAGATCCACGCTGCCTCCAGGGAACAGGGCCGACGGCTCAGACAAGCTCAGTCTGGAGACGACCGCTGCTGGGTTGATGCTCGCCAGAGTGCTGACAACAAACACAAACACAAACAGAGTTACAGCACTGGCTGGATGTCATGTCATCAGACTCCATCTCTTCCTTTTGTCTCAAATTCTTCTTCAAAAACTACACACGAGTACCTTTTCTACAAAGGAAAACTAATGTGGGATGCAGCATCACTCCAGGAGCACCTGCTTCTCACAACTTTGAACTCATTATGCCTCCATGGCCTGTAAAGGCCACTTCATGTCTGCGTCCACAAGGGTACACATGATGTTAGTTTCATCATCCACCCAAGCCCACCAGGGTCTGTGTGGACTGTTTGCATTACTAGCGCTTACTGCTCATGTTCCAAGATGACAGTGTGTGCTTAAAACAAATGTTTGGTATGACAGAGGCTGTACGAGAGGACTTTCTCAGTCATCCATGTCTTCATAATTAATCACTAAAAGAGTTTTAATTGGAGCAGTTGTCGCTGGACTTTGTCAATAAAAGCATGTACAAACATGGCTCCTCCAGAGCCCAAACCACTGTTTGACCCAACGTGATAAGAGCTGGTAAAATACTGTGTTAATTCCACCAGAACTGATGTTCGCTGTATTTAGTAGGAAAAATTGGAGCATATATGTGCAATCAGCAGAAATTAATTGAAAAATATCAGCATATCAAATATCAGCAAAAAAAAACAACAACAAAAAAACAAAAAACAATATTGGGCATCACTTCCTTAATATTCAAGCTGGTCCTGTTTGTCTACAACAGTGCTGCACAGTTTTCGCATGCTGCAATCAACACCGGTATTTTCTCCCTGACTATGACGGAGGGTTCCAGCATATGCTCAGCAACGTTTTCAGGGCAGCATACAGCGCCGAAAAACAGCAGCACCAACACTAGTGGTAGGTAAACAGCTGACGTTACATATGTGAGGATTCACAGCAAACTGGATTTATGATTCTGTGGAGAAGTCAAACCCATTAGTACTAGCAGTCTATAATACAGTTGGACTGCAGGAAGAGTCCATTTAGAGATTTGATCAGTATTTCCTTGTATCATACAGAGCAAAAAAATAAAATGTCGCCTGTAAAGCTGCACGGTCAGTGCTGTCTGTGTCTGACAAGTCTTCGACATGTTAATATTAGCTCAGGTGAGCTCAGTACCTGGCACTCTCTACAGCTTTGAGTCGGTTTTTATCAAACTCTGTCAGAGTTTCTTTGTCCACGTCGACTCCGAGCTGCTGCAACTGTCGCAAAGTGGCACTGACTACTGGGTCTCCTGCTGGAGTCCGCCGCTGCTGCTGCTGCTGCTTCCTGGTGGGCAAAGAGGACGACTCAGAGGGCTGAAAGCAGTGGGAGTGGTCGGAAACCACGGAGACACTCTTCCTCCTCGACTCCAATTCCTCTTTACTGTCTGACTTCTGTAGGCGACTGGTCAGCTGTGACTGAGGACGCACAGAACAAAAGAGAAGACAAGATGATGGGTCTGCACGCAGCCGCTTATAAGGTACAGACACAGCCTCCATGCAGACATAACAGCACAGAGTACACACAACTCCTATACAGTAAAACACACTCATCTGTGCTCACTAAAGTGACAGAGCATATTGAAAGAAACTAAACAGAGGCAATGTCCATAAATTGTACTACAGGCCTGCAAACGTCAGTGATAAAGTTCTGAAACCATGAGTCGCAGCTGCTGTTGAAACAAAGTTCAACTAATTTAGCTTACTTTGGACAGAAGCTCAGCTAAACAGCAAAACTTCAAGTTACAGCAACTGAAACCGGTTTCATAACTGCATGAGGTCAGACAGGGTCCTGACATAAAAAACAGAAAACTCCCTCTATGACTCTAAATATCTGAAGTGTAGCACCTTATGAATGGCATTTATTTTTTATCTTCAGTGATCTGCGTGTTGTGGAATGTTGAGGAATGGATCATCGTTGCTGTTCTCATCAGATGATCAACTTGAGATTCTAACTTTCAGGTGTCATGAGGCCATCTATCAGTGTACTACTCTGTGTGTGTGTGTGTGTGTGTGTGTGTGTGTGTGTGTGTGTTACCATGAGGTTGTGGTAGAAACTCTGCTGCTCGTCTGCAGGTCTGTACATGCTGGCACTTTCTCCCAGAACTGGACTCTGCAGAGCACTGATGCTGAACAGAAAACGGAGAATGCAAGACTTCAGTTAGAGAGAAGCCTTACCGACATGACGTAAACAGCTGTTTAGCTTCTTGACAGAGTTTCACAAACTTTAATCAATACTTTTAAAAACTATTTTAATAGCACACAGAAAGCAATTCAACACCAGCTTCCATCAAATCATCAAATGTATGAAAGACATCAATAAAAAAGGAGACAACTTTAACTGAGTGTAAAGGTTACGTTTGTTTGTAGTATTTGCATATTTCTGTCACTACTTGGGCTGAAATGATGAGTCAACTAATGCAGTCATTTTAACCTTATGTCCATACGCTGATTAGCCATAACATTAAAACCACCGATCACCTCAGTACAAATTCAAGTTCTGCTGGGAAACCTTGGGTCCTGGCATTATTGTGGATGTTACTTTGGCATGTAACACCCAACTAAACATTGCTGCAGGCCAAGAACACCCTGACAAGGCAATGGCACTCCTGACAGTAGGAGCTCCCCCCAGCAGGACAATGTGCCAGCTCAAGGAACATGATCCCAGTCCAACCAAGCATCCATGATACTGAACAAGGCTCCCCTCCACAGCCCACAGGGTCAGTGGACACTACAGGACACCCCCAGAGGTGATGTGTACCGATGATTCAGAGCTGTTTAGTGGCAGGAGGGGGACCTACACAATGTTACACAGCTAGCTTTAATGTTAGATCATTAGTCTGTGTCCTGTGTACATGTAATTCGGCTCAGCATCCACAGGCTGTGCATCTCATTATACTGCTTTTATTTAGAACATCCACCTGACTGTGTTACAGCAAACCATTGTCATTGCACACAAGAACAGACACTATAAGACTATTTTAAATAAATGTATTTGGTACTTTATTAGTTATAGATCTATGTGAGGTAGCAGCTCTAACACACTGGTGTGTAACACACCGTCAGGTAAAGACGTCAAACACTTGATGGTTGTAGATTCTCAGATGTGAGATTTTTCTTTTTTGTTTCATTTTTTACATTTGGGATTGTTTTTTTGAGACTCTCTCTCTCTCTCTCTGGAGATAGTCTCAGTCAAAGTGACATGCATCTTATAAGGATTTTTATGACTGCAAGTAAAAACACACACTGCTGGCTCTGGGGGAACCTCCCTCCACCACCGTCCTTTGTAACAGAACTTTAAGCTACCTGTAGCTTTTGAAAAACAGATACAAGACTGAAACTACTAGTATTATTGTTAATCAACTGATCAACAGAAAAAAAAGTCAAACATTTTAATAGGTGATTTTATAGTACTTGTCATTTTTCATAATGCAGGGCTCCAGATTAACCTTTTCACTGGTACAACCAACTTTCTCATTTGGTCTCACCTTCCACCTGGTCACAGGGAAAACATATGACTTGTAAAACATTTTCTTATTGAGAGACCTTACAATTTACCGATGCTCCCTAAACGCCTCACATTGCAGGCTGCGGTTGCTGCTGTTGGTACCTGTGGTGTGCTCAGACAGGTCTGTGATCAAAAATTACTTTGAAAAGTGTAAACGAGGGTGTTCTAATGTCAGATTTGTCCAAGATGAAACTGAGGGATTTTTTTCTACATGCAGTCTTTTCTATGAGTGGAATGAACACCGCATCTAGGTGCACTGCGCTTTTCATGAGAAGATTGCATTTTTTCTCAAATATATTTTTTGGGCTTATTGCCTTTATTTTAGAGCAGTAGAGATAGACAGGAAAAGGAGGAGAAGAATGGGGAGAGACCTACAACAAAGGGTTGTGAGTAGGATTCAAACTCACAACCGCTGCGTCGGGGATGATAGCCCGTTTATGGTTGGCACGCTCAACTAGGCAAGCTATAGGGGTGCCCCAGAAGACCGCATTTTTAAGCATAAGTACCACAGTACAGAGAAGTTATAAAAATACTACTTTCCACTACTGTAGTTAACACAGTATCTGCCTGTTACAGCAACACAAATACAGCTTCATGATAATCATGCACCAATGCAAATACTTCAAAATCTAACCAGCACTCTCTCAAAAAAACGTCACAAATGTGACCATTTTGGTCGAAGTCTAGAGCCCTGTCATATGATTTGTACTTGGAAAAATCTAATTCCTTCCTCAAATAACATTTTGGGTTTCATTTCATTTTTTAACAAAAAGTCCTTTTCCACTTTGTTTTTGCATCAGCACATGCAGAAAAACAGGACACCAATGTTTCCAATCGTATATTTGTTCTCACTTACATACTCACACATATACATGCATTTCTATTTACAGGGAGCTTACTTGCTCCTCTGATCATAAAACATTAGTGAAATTAGTGGGAACTACATGAAATTGAAGTTAAGTTAAGAGTCACAACTTACCTGTGTTGACCAAATGGGGGGCAGAGAGTCTTCTGACCTTGGAGGTCACCGTCCTTGCCTCCACCCACAGATCTGTTGACAGACGTGCCACGCGAAAAGGTTGAGGAGCTGGAGGTGGTCGAAGAGGGAGGATTGGGTGAGGAGGGTGGGCTGGGGGAGGAGGGAGGAAAAGCGTGTACCTCCTGATGAGAGAAAGGCTGCCCCGGATCCCCCCAAAACAAACTGGCCCCTGAAAAGCATGATGAGAGTGTACGTGATGTAGAAACACAGTACATTACAGCTGAGTGCGAATGCGGTGGGCGGCAGGGAAACAGGTGTACCGTCCCGCCAGCGACAGCCTCGTCTCACCTGTCCCCACGGCGATGCTCGCTGTGCTCCTGCATGTCTGAGTGTCTACCTGCTGTCTGGATGACTGAAGCTTCCCCTGAGCCTCGAGCAGCACCTGGACCTGTAGACCATTAGGAAACAGTCAGTGCAGTGAGGATGCAGAGAATCCTAAAAGATTGAACTGTTCTTGATGAAAATCTGCTAGATAACCATGTACAAGCCCTTGTTGAAGGACTGAAACCACAGCTTCAGTGCTAAGTTTTGTGGTTTCTTGTGTCCTTACCTTACAGGGACATTCAGTGCTGAGTGTGGGGCAGCTGCCCTCTGCTGCTGGGTTTATGCTGAGTAAACGAGTAAATTAAACTGACTCAGTTAAAGAGAGAGAATTGTTTTGATGTTTGCTGTGTACGAAATCTGAATGTTAACATACTATTTTTTCTCAAAAATTTATATAAAACTGACATGGCTGCAGCCGGAGCCTTATGTGTTATTCTTTATCTCACAGCACTGGAACAGTTTTTTGTAATAATTTGGTAATATGGTCACCGCCCTGTTTGAAGCAGGTTATAAACTTTTGTTGGAAAAGTTGTTCAGAAATACTATGATGAGAAATTAGAGAAAAGACGATTGATTGATTGATTGATTGTCAGTCAACAGGAAATTGATCAGCAACTACTATTAACTAATGAATGCCAAATATGGAATGGGAGTATTTTCCTCGATGACAGTAAACTGGATGTCACCAGGTTTTAGAACTGTAGGACAGACAAAAGCAAGACATTTTCAGATGTCATTTCTTTGCAACTTTCTAATGCTGTTTTAGAGCAACTGATTAAATGATTAATTGAGGAGACAATTTGGAGCTTATACAGTAATGAAAATGATTATAAGCTGTAGCCTTATTATAAATGATGTACAGCAAAAACAAAAGAAGATCACAGCTGCAATAAACAACAATCATCCACAATGTCCTCTCAACATTCCCAGACATGGTCCCGTTTCCACTGATGTGATGACAAGTTTAGAAAAAGAGCTGTTCCTTTACTACGTGTACCAATGGCTACAGAGCGTTACCTGAGCCTGCAGGAGGCGCAGCTGGTGGTCCTGATGGAGGACCAGCTGGTAGGTGTCCGACAGAACCATTCCTCCCGCTGGATCATGGCACTGAGTCACACAGGAGGGACAGGGGAGCCAGGGGGAAGCGACAGGGCTGGCTCCTCTTGGACATGAGGGGTGAGGAGAGTTGGAGGCAGCACACCACGGAGGAGGTGGAGGAGGAGGGTGGCTGCAGGGACAGTTGGGGGAGGGTTTGGAGGAAGGAGGAGTGTAGTGGACGGTGGAGGGTGGCCCAGGTGAAGTATGGTGATGGGCTGGAGCATGGTGACTAACCCATGGAGGACTGAGTTTGTGGGCAGAGTCAGGAGGAACAGAAGGCACAGCTGGACAGCTGCTGGCTGAAGGAGGAGTGTCGGGATGTGAGGTAGGTGGAGCAGCAGCAGGGAGGAGGCCTGGGGAGGACAACATGGGGGTGCAGTCATAGGTGTGAGTGGAGCAGCAGGTGCAGGGCTGCTGTAGGTTGGAGTTGGGAGTGCTATGGAAGTGAGGAGGAGGGGGTCTGGGGGCTGAAGATGAGGCTGCCGTGGGTCCAGCTGGAGGATCAGGCTTCCTGGCAGAAGGCCTGAGGGCATAGCCACGGTCCTGCCCACCGTTGTGACTAGAGGTGAAGCTGCCATCAATCAGCAGGGAGAGTTCAGGAACACACGGCTGAACTCTACGAGTCTAAAAGAAACAGTCATTGACATGACAGTTTACACGTGCCCTAGGAGTGTGTATGTGTATTGATCACAGGACACACACCAGCCCAAAAAACATGCTCCCCAACAAACAATGAAAGCAGCAGCAGTTAAACAATAATTTGTTTTTTTTATTTTTCTGGAATGCGCCGGTAGGTGGCAGCAATTTGTAAAAGCTCTTTGCTTTTGAGTTTTTTTTTTTGGATATATTGTTGTCTTTTTATTGACATTACCTGTCAGATTAGGTTTTCTTGGATGATTTTTTATACTGAGTTGAAATCTCTGCAACTGAGGAGATTTTTCTACATATATTTTGCTTTTTTCACAAGTTGTTATGATGTGTATCCATGGCAACGGAAAAATTGTTTACAACCGGGATCAACTGTTAAAACTCTCCCAAATCAAGATTTTCAGCAAAATAATACGTCAAATCCCAGTGGAGTTAAAGAGGAAGAGAAGAGGTTGCAGGGCAGGGATAAGGCAGAGAGAAAAACGGTGGAGATTTAAACCGTTTCTTCCAACTGTTGTGATGGGTAATGTGAGATCGCTAGCTAACAAGATGGACGAGCTTGAAATGCTAACAAGGTCTCAAAAAGAGTACAGAGAGTGCAGTATTATGTGCTTCACTGAGACATGGCTGCATGAACACATCCCGGACTGTAATGCCTCTGTACCCGGCTTCAAGGCGGTCCGTGCAGACCGAGATAAACAGCTCAGCGGGAAGCTGAAGGGAGGTGGTATTACAGTGCTGGTTAATCAGCGTTGGTGCCATCCTGGACACGTCACTGTCAAGAAGAAGATCTGCACAAGAGACATCGAACTGTTTGCTGTGAGTTTCCGTCCATATTATTTACCCAGAGAGTTTGCCTGTGTTATTCTGGTAGTGGTTTATATAATACCAGGTACCGCACCAGAGACAGCCTGTGATGTCATCAGCTCCGTCGTGGCTAAACTACAAACACAGCATCCAAACTCATTCATGGCGATCTCTGGAGACTTCAACAACGTCTCCCTCTCTGCTACGTTACCAACTTTCCAGCA